>NC_092072.1:610000-637500 GCF_039877785.1 Chaetodon trifascialis
AGCTGAGCTAGCAGCTCCTGTTAGCCACAGATATTCTTTTGCATTGCCAGTGATGGCCCTGAACATGGCAGGCAATGGCAACATGATAAATCTCACACAAGGCAGAGGAAACATCCAGCTCAGACAATGAGGCAGGCCAGTTATACACAAACCACTGACCTTGGCAAAACCCACAATGCTTTGGGGGTGAAACAGGACATATGATGTCGCCATGAAGTCAGCGAGTCAGCTGTTTTTTAGCCTGTATTTGTTTACATTGAGTCAAAGTGTCTCCATTAACAGTCGGCTGAACTACCTGTTAGCAGCTCCTGTTAGCAGCTCCTGTTAGCAGCTCCTGTTAGCAGCTCAGCCTGAAACTCTCTGTGCTACATCATCTTACTTGAGGGAAAAATGGTGAATAAAAACACAGGTTGATGTTTGAGTGACTTTTATTTGACTTCCAGTTCCAGTTTGGAATATTTGTTTGTCATGACAGTTGCTTCTGACTTCAGGCGGGCATCATCTTATCTTCACAGAAACCTGCAGAGATAAAGACGTCAGTTCTGGCTGATGTCACACACCTTGATTTCATGTTTAATCAGACAGGTTTAAAGGTGAAGCACCTTTCTTGGTGTCGTGGACGAAGTCTGGTTCCCCAGGGAAGCCGAGGCAGCTCGCCAGCCTCTTGAAGTCTTCCAGGTCTGAGTCCTTGATGGTGTGCTCTCGAGCTGCAACCAAATGAAGAGAAGCAGGGTGCATTCATGCAAAGTTTCAGATAAAACGAGTTATTTTCTCCCTTTGACTCGCTCCTTCCTACCCATCAGATAAAGAACACGAGTGGTGAAGTCCTCCCTGGTGTTGGTTCTGTTGAGGTTCAGAGCGCCAAGGAAGTCTCCAAAGTTTGTGGCGATGGCGGTGATGCTGAAGACCACACAGCCTTCACAGCTCGGCAGCACGCGAAACACGTTGGTGATGTTGTTGCCAACTGAGGTTAGAAAAAAGTGAGAAAAAAGTAAATAAAACATTATTGTCCATCTGAAACAGGTCCTGAACATTGAGCTCTGAGCCTGGAAACATAGAACATGTGTTTCTGAGCATCTAAAGGCGGTGGGATGATATGTGTGATGAATCTACAGTTTTTGCTTTGGTATGTCAACATCATGATCCCTCCTGCTGCATTATCTGACTGACAACAAACAAACGCAGTGACTCCAGTATCCAGTCAGATCAGGAAACTTACAAGAAAATGAGAGACTGTCGCCCACAACAGTCATCCTCATTGGTACGGGAAGGCAGATTCCATTTCTGGGAGAAGGAGGAGAAAAGAAGAAGGTAAAGGTGTCGCTGTTCTCCTTGTAAAACACTGTTCCAGCTCCACAGTGCATTCACAGACACTGTGTTCACGTTCATAATAACTCTGAGATGACGCCTCAGCAGCTCATGAGGAAAACCTGCAAGACTCAGTGGAGAGCAAAAGTATCTGGCTGTGATCTCCTCAGCAGTCCTGAAGTCCACCACCTCCACCTTCAGCAGAGAGGTGGGAACGTTTTAAAGGACCTGGCCAACCTGCTATTCAGTCACCTCCCTTCAGGTAAAGACTCGGCAGCATTAAGACCACAGCATCTCACTCCTGCAAAAGCAGGGGCCCTCTAATGTTTTCCTAATTATAGTTAAAGTGTGCTTGACAGAAGTTGTCATGTTGTGTGTTTGTACAGGTGACACTGCAGTGCTATCAACTCACAGCTTGCTCTCCTGGCGTATGTCAACTTTATCGGATGTGTCCGTTGATGAGATGTTCATCCAGCAGCTCTCCAGGGCCTGCAATATGACCTGATATTCTCTAGATTCAGCGTAAGCCATTATCAGGTTCAGCCTGCCATATATCTGCACACAAACAAGAAGCCAGTTAGTAACAGTCATTCATGGGATTCAGGCTGAAAAACTGGCTGAATTGCTGCCACATAACTGACTAATTTTCTTCTTTATTATTCTTTCATCATTTGTCGCTTACATCATTTTTCACTCTGGGAAACCTCTTGTACAACTACCTGTGTTTGGACACTTAAACTTTGTGAACTTACTGAAGGAAACAACAGGTTTCTGCAGAATAATACATTTATATTCCTCATTCAGGTGCTGCACGATATTTTTGTAGATATCAAAGGTTGTATCTTAAAGGCGACGTGCCTGAAACAGAACTTCTCGTACATCACGCTGCCTCTGTGTCAGCTGACATATAGTGTTGTGGTCTGACCTGAACCACACCACACAGTCACATCTTGGGAAATGGGTTGAAACAGTTTCGCACTGTGTCATGTTGGACCTTTTATGTGTTTCAGAAATCGCATTGACTCAAACGCTAATGCTAAAGCTAAAGCTAACACAGGAGAGGCAAAAGTTCCCAAAAAGCTGAGCACTGCTCGACGGCCTCAGTGATGGTACTAACCCACGAACCCCAGCAGGAGTCAGATGAGGGCTTACCATGTCGCGATTGGCCAGAGGCAAAGGTGCGACGGTTTGGCATTCAGAGGCCTCAGCTGAGATACTCACAAACAGCCCTGCAACCAGTAAGCTACAACTGAACCACAGATTCATGATGCTACAGCTGATCGGCTTCAGAATCGAACCGAAACAAGAACCCAGCAGATAGAGATGATGCCGCACGACTGATTCTCAGTGAGCCCTTCGGCCTTTATACAGGCTGCTGGTGACAGAGCCACCAGCATGTGGACTTTTTGCCGTTATTTACATAAAAGGTTTTTCTTTGTTTGGACCCAATTTCAGTTTTGTTTATCCAGAGTTGGGTAACCATCATTTCACTGCCAGTCTGTCAATTTGGGTTCAAACAGGACTTCATGGTTTGCAGCAGTTATAGAGTTCCACAAGAATGAATAGGATGATCCTTTATTGATCCCCAGTGGGTAAGCTTGGTTGAAACAGTGCAGAAATAAAATCACATGAAAACAATCTGCGGAGAACGAATCTCCAAAAATCACGTTGATGTGCTTCAAAGACTAAACAGAAGATCATCTGTCAATCAGTCAATTTTCCAGTCAGATCTGTCAAGTCTTTTTACGAGAAGTCTTTCTCACAATCGTGAGACGAGTCAACAAGCTGAAGACAATCTTAACATTTTCCACAGTGGGTCCACGCTCAGGAACAAGGTCGACGTGGGCTGACATCCAAAAGGACAAGTGTACCAACGTCCACCCACACAGAGGGACAGACTTTGACTGTCCTGACAAACACTGATGAAGGCTCTTCAGCACACAGCCCACAACAAAGTTTGCTGCTCATCAAGAAACGGTCTGAAGAAGGAAGGCAACACTTTGAACCGTTGGACTGACGCATGAACTTGAAGGTGATCGTGTGATTTGTCCACCTGTGAATCTGTTCTGGTCTCAGAGTCCACGGCACATTGTGAGCCTCAGAAATTGGACAAAAAAGGGTCGTTTGATGCATTTTGTCATTTTGCTAATCACACTCTAACTTAATGACACCCACAATGCTTTGGGGGTGAAACAGGGCGTATAATGTTGCCATGAAGTCAGTGAGTCAGCTGTTTTTTAGCCTGTATTTGTTTACATTGAGTCAAAGTGTCTCCATTAACAGTTGGCTTAATTAGCTGTTAGCAGCTCCGTAAAAAGGTGCAGACGATTTGCTTGTCCTGTTACGGCCGCGCTGAGTCTCGGCAACTACCGAGGTGTCTTTGCGGAGAAGAGACGGGTGAATCGCTGCCTGCGATAAGGCTGGCCAGCTCTTGATGTGGAGACAGCCGAAGCCATGGAGCTGGAGAAATGCTACGTGCAGCTTAACTGGGAAGTTAATAAGTCATACTCTGTCAGAGCTGAAACAGACTTGGTGGATGCAATGCAGGCGCTATACGTTGACCTACAGGAGACTGAGTCACCTCTTGACTTAAGTCCTCTGGAAGAGTTTGTGATGCTTTGGTGAGCAAAAGAATGCAGAAGAAAAGATGAGCAAATGTCATGCAGGAGTTAGGCGACATCACACGAGCATCACGGTGCTGACTTGCAGCTGAATGACAGCAGAGGGAGATCAGCTTTAAAATTTGGCAGCTTACATATGATTGGCTGAAGCCGAGTGTGTCAGCAGATAGCAGGAAACTGTGCAGGGTGCATGGCCTGTGCAAGAAGATAGTCTTCTTGACTAAATCTTTGCTTAGCTTCATTTTGTTTGATGGCAAAAATGGTGAATAAAAACACAGGTTGATGTTTGAGTGACTTTTATTTGACTTCCAGTTCCAGTTTGGAATATTTGTTTGTCATGACAGTTGCTTCTGACTTCAGCTGATCATCATCTTAACGCCCTCGCCTTCCTCACAGAAACCTGCAGAGATAAAGACGTCAGTTCTGGCTGATGTCACACACCTTGATTTCATATTTAATCAGACAGGTTTAAAGGTGAAGCACCTTTCTTGGTGTCGTGGATGAAGTCTGGTTCCCCAGGGAAGCCGAGGCAGCTCGCCAGCCTCTTGAAGTCTTCCAGGTCTGAGTCCTTGATGGTGTCCTCTCGAGCTGCAACCAAGTGAAGAGAAGAAGGGTGCATTCATGCAAAGTTTCAGATAAAACAAGTTATTTTCTCCCTTCTCGCTCCTTCCTACCCATCAGATAAAGAACACGAGTGGTGAAGTGCTCCCGGGTGTTGGTGCTGTCGAGGTTCACAGCGTCCAGGTATTTTTCCAGGTTTCTGTTGGTGCTGTTGCCGCTGAAGACCACACAGCCTTCACAGCTCGGCAGCATGTGGAACACAGTGGTGATGTTGCCGACTGAGGTTAGAAAAAAGTTAGAAAAAAGCAAATAAAACATTATTGTCCATCTGAAACAGGTCCTGAACATTGAGCTCTGAGCCTGGAAACATAGAACATGTGTTTCTGAGCATCTAAAGGCGGTGGGATGATATGTGTGATGAAGCTACAGCTTTTGCTTTGGTATGTCAAGAACACCATCCCTCCTGCTGCATTATCTGACTGACAACAAACGCAATGACTCCGGTATCCAGTCAATCTTGTCTTACCTGCTGATGTTGCAGTGTCGCCGTCGATAGCTGTCCTGAATGATGAGCTAAAGCATTTTCCATTTCTGGGAAAACAGGAGAAAAAAGGAAAAGAGGAGGAGTTTATCTTCTGTTGTAGGACTTCTTGGCCATGTTGGTCCTTCCACTGATGAAGACTGTGTGGCACGTTTGGAAGCTCTGGAAAAGGCTAGCAATGAACCATGAGTGCGGACTGCTCTGATCAACTACTTTCTGAGGTTGAGATTCTTACCTTTCATGCCAACACAGACAAGTCATACGTTTACTTTAGTGCTGTCAATCGATTAAAATATTTAATCGCAATTAATCTCATGAATGTCATAGTTAACTCGCAATTAATCGCAAATTAATCACACGTTTTTATTTATTCTAGATGTCCCATTAATTATCATTTTAATGCTCTTATAAACATGGAAAAGTGGATCGCTTGCTTTGTGCAAATGTTTTTTATTGAAAACAACAACGTGTCGTGTTTTATTTCACACTAACATTCTCCCTTTGAGCAGTCCTTCACATCTGAATGAATCAAATCTCACACAGTTTAACGCTGTCAGTAAACAGACGACAAAAAATTAATACTTGGTTACAAAAAAGCCCTTCAGCAGCCCTTTCTAAGGGATCAAAACAGGGTGATACAAGATGAAGTTACAAAGTGCACATCATTGCAAACTAGGACTCAGCCTGTAGTGCAGTTAAACCACGGCTGAAACTTTCCTTTCTTAAGTTTCCTCTGAACATACCAGCATCCATGTGCCTCTGTGGAAAGCCGTCCATCGCCTGGTTTTGACGAGGAAGTGGCGGAGAATTCGCATTCGCTGTTTGTTTGGCCATCAAGTGGTGTTTCAGACTGGATGTGCTGCGGTGATAACTCAGTTCACACGGACAATTAGGGATGGGAATCGAGAACCGGCTCTTTTTAAGAACCGGCTCCCAGTAGCTCGATTCCTTGGAATTGTTTGCCTGCCTGGTTAACGATTCTGCTTATCGATTCGTCCTGTCTTGCACATGCACGATAACGTCACGCACGCTGCATTGTTTTGGTTTAGAAAGTAGCCGATATGGCGTCGAGGCAGAAACGCTCCAAAGTATGGCTGCATTTCACGTGAAAAGATGACACCAGGGCCACATGCAAAGTTTCCATTTCTTCAAAGGGGGAAATACCTCCAACATGCTAAAACATGTGTCCACACAGCATGTGTTCACGTGTTTGATGCGCTGCTCTGCGACGCTTGTGAATGGTGGCAGAGCAAACACCAGCGCGTCGTCTGTTCTTAGTGCTGAAGGTAATGTTGAACTCTTACATGCCGTGTCTGTTGTGTTAAGGTTAGCGTCATTTCACTGTGTAAACTGCTTTCGCCATATGAATCATCTCCATGTCCTTCCATCAAATTTAGATGATGATGACTGCCAGAGTCAGCTGCCTCAGAGGCTGCAGCGCCTCTATCCACTCCTTCACTGAGGCAGGGAAGACGAAAATGACCGAGACGAGGACAAAGGAACGTCACAGAGCGCTCACTAGATTTGTGGTGAAAGGTTTGCAGCTTTCAGTCACTATAGATGCCCCTGAATTTCGGTAGGTTCATTCGTTGCATTTTATCTGGCGTATCTGTTCAAATGAAAATCAGAAATTTGAGCTCTGTCAGAGTGGCATGCTGTTATTTTAACCAGTGTAGTTCTGCTTCATTCTTTCCTACTCTGAGAAGTAGCTCACCTGCTGTTCAGGTTTGTTCTGAGGTTACGTCACACATCATTTGTGCAAACTGTATATGTTATATTTTCTGTACAGAGATGAAAATATAAAAGACAGTTAACGCAAACAAACCTTTGTACTCTTTTATTTCCTCACCCAGTGAGAATCGATAAGGAATTGGATCAATAAGCAAAATCGATAATGGAATTGGAATCATTAAATTCTTATCAATTCCCATCCCTACCGACAATACACACACGCGTTTCGTGCTTGACATTAACACAAACTGGTAGCCACTCTTTTACAGCTAGTGAGCAAGACGCCAAACGCGTGCGTGGCGCATGTCTGTTGTTTTGTGTCCGGTTTACAGTCGGATCCTGTAATTTTTCTTACGTTACTAGCAGTGGCCACAGCTTATAAAAAACTACATTTTTAGTTCACTAGGTCACAAAGAAAGTTAATTGCATGATAAAAAAAATGACACAGTCAAAATTGCGTTAACACGTTAATAACCCGATATTTTTGACAGCACTAGTTTTCTTATATGTTTAGTAAAATTCCAAAGCAGCTGTTGATGTGGGAATAAATGAGTCTTGAGTGCTTTCTGTGCTGGGACGGACAGACTGATGAGAGTGAGCTGATGGGAGTCATCTGTTTTCTGCTGCACTGATGCTGATTCAAGAGGTTTTAGTGCAACAGACAGAACAAACAGTATTATCTGCGTCACAGCGGAGCTGGACATCATGAGCAGGACGCACCAGAACCAGACCACCAAAATGGACCTAAGAAGGTAAATTTATCATGTCTTGGAGGTTTTGAGTGTTAAATGTTTTGTTTTTTGTTTTTGTTTGCAATATTTGCTCCAGTGTTGTCCTAATTATGTTTTAAGTGTGATTTACAGGAGTTGTCATGTCGTGTGTTTGCGCAGGCGACACCGCACTGCTATCAACTCACATCTTACTCTCCTCATACATGATGACTTCATCAGTATTGTTCGATGCTGAGACGTTCATCCAGGAGCTGTCCAGTGACTTCATTATGGCTCTATATTCTTCAGAATCAACATAACCCATTATCAGGTTCAGCCTGCCAAGCATCTGCACACAAACAAGAAGCCAGTTAGTAACAGTCATTCATGGGATTAAGGCTGAAAAACTGGACAAAATGTTTGTGCAGGAAACAACAGAATAACACATTTATATTCCTCATTCAGGTGCTGTATGATATTTTTGTAGATATCAAAAGTTGTATCATAAAAGCAAGGTACCAAAACCTGCTAAGGCTAATGCAAATGCTAATGCTAAAGCTAACACACAAGAGGCACAAAGTGAGGTGAAGATTTTCCCAAAAAGCTGAGCACTGCTCGACGGCCTCCATGATGGTACTGACCCACGAACCCCAGCAGGAGTCAGATGAGGGCTTACCTTGGAGCCACTGGCCAGAGGCAAAGGTGCGACGGTTTGGCATTCAGAGGCCTCAGCTGAGATACTCACAAACAGCCCTGCAACCAGTAAGCTACAACTGAACCACAGATTCATGATGCTACAGCTGATCGACTTCAGAATCGAACCGAAACAAGAACCCAGCAGATAGAGATGATGCCGCACGACTGATTCTCAGTGAGCCCTTCGGCCTTTATACAGGCTGCTGGTGACAGAGCGACCAGCATGTGGACTTTTTGCCGTTATTTACATAAAAAGTTTTTTTTTTTCTTGTCCAGAGTTGGGTAACCATTATTTACCCGCCAGCCTACTACTCTTCAGTTCAAAGGGGACGTCATAAGATAAGATGATCCTTTATTGATCCCCAGTGGGGAAATTTGGCTGTTGCACAATGACAGAAACAACTGCAGTTACAGTTTTTGCCCATTGCTTGAACACTACTGATACATGTTTAGACCAAAACTTGAAGTTTTTCTTACTTTATCTTGAACACAGTGTAACCAAACCCTAAAGAAAAGTGCTGCTTTCACTTTAGTTTCAATTCAAACACACTCGCTCCTGCACACTACACACTATTTCATACATAAGACACTCAGTTCATTAATGAAATCTCAGGGCACCGCTGGGAAAACACGTCCACAAAACACACTGAGTCACTGGAAATACTCAGACACACACCTGAAAATACTTACTTACAAAACTGAACACCAAGCAGCCGCAAACAGGCCTCAGCTGAGCAACAGCTAGCTAACAGCTAACGCTGCTTTAGACACTTTGACAGATCTGTGAAACACACAGTACACTGTAGTACAGAATACTGTACTGTATACTGTACGCAGTACTGCACCACTGAGATGTTACAGTACTGTGTACTACGAGGAGCTTTTCTCCAGCACCAAAAGATGTTGTCATAAGAGTGACAAATGCAAGAAACTGATCAGCAAACATTGGAAAAAACGGCTTGCAAACCTCCGTCTGCGGTAACGTTAGCATAACTGGTGGCTCTCATTATGTAGCTGTCTGTTTCCTTACTTTGTAATGTTAAACTTACTGGTTTTCTTAGCTTTGTTGGAGTTTCGACCCCTGTAAATGATCAATACGCAGCAATGCGAAATGACGCTAGCTATTAGCTTAAGTGTTCTGCAGGGTGCAGCTGTCATTCTATAATCGTTTGATTCCAGTCGTCGTGTTCTCCTCAGGCTTCCCTAAACGCCTCCATACTGTTATACACTTTCATGTGTTTCCTTCAGTAGAAAGACGTCTGACCGACCAGGTAGTTGCTAATATCTGCTGCCTTGATAGGAGGCAAATCTTTCATTTCAGTTGAAAATCGCTCCTCTTCATAAGAGTCACGGCCAACATATGTTCAGATTGTTGTTATACTTTCCTCTCATAATACTGTCCAAACTAGCACAGGAAGAACTTTCCTCCATCACGTCCATTGTGGTTTTCGCTTCCTGCGCTCCATCTGGTTTTAACACATCTTTGGAGAGCAGACAACATATTGATAATGAGGTTTTGCAGGCTAACATTTTTTGAGTGTCGAGTGAATAAAGAAAGTGCGGTCCAGGATTTCTGTGTTGTGCTTTGAGTGATTCTCTCTGACCAATCAGAGGTTTGCAGAATTTAGTATCACACCACTAAGGCGATACCAAAAAAAATGAAAGAAGTACCAGGTACCAGGTACTGTACTACTGTTGCCAGTGCATAACGGTAGTAGTGCAGTGGTTGTAGGCTGCCATTAATAGACATGAACATTAGTTTGGTAATGTAACTCCATGTTCTGTGAGCACTGGTTCAGCCCTGCAAGGCCATTGGTTCATCCCTCACTCACGCAGCAAGGCTGAGTTTACCTTAACCTTAACCCAGGAGCAGACGGGGAAAACAAGGAAGGGGTTGGACCCAAATGCAGATACAAATTCCAGAGAGTCCAGGGAAAAAACTAAGAAGTCGTCCAAAACACGAGGAAACACTTGAAAGGGCTAGAACTGTTGACACACAAGGTACGAAGACGAACGGGCAAAAACTGAAGGAAAACACAGGCTTAAATACAATATGGAGGGTGGACTAACGAGGGACAGGTGGGACAAATCAACTATTGCAAAGGTGGAAAATACATTCGGTAAAGGTACAGATGATGGTGGGTCTCACCTCGGTCTTACAAGTTTTCTTTAGCTAGTTGAAAGAAACCACTCACAGGGCTGCGCCTGCACTCGTAGAATCTGGAGTTATGGTATGTAACTGATATTCATAGGCTTCGCCCTCTGAGGGTGTCGCTGGTGGGATAAGGAGGCAGCAGGATGCAGTCTGTGCCCCACAGGGTCCATCCGGTACCCACAAACACACAACTGCTTGCAGATAAACATTTAATTTCAAGGCGTTCACGTCAGAGACACGACTTCACACGACTACTTCTGACTGCTGAACGACGATGATGAAGCCGACGTCCATCCAACAGGACTGGATGTCAAAGTCCAGCAACATGGTCCCCTGTTTATTTGGTGAAAAGGAAGACCCAGCATCGTGGACTCCTCACTTTCTGTTTGTAGTGTCCGTTCACAAAGACTAGAGGGAGCCAGAGTTCAAATAACGGATCTGAGTCTCAGCACTGAACCTCAACAGGTTTCACGGTGAGGACCAGGATTCTGCCTCAGGTCTGTTTGAGGTTCTGGTCCTTTGCTGCTTCAGACTTCACATTAAAAACAGAAGTCTCCCTGAAGGATTTCTTATTTTAGAGGAATCTGCACAACACAGAGTCAGAGTGTTGCTGCCACGAGACATCAGATGTTATTCATGATCTAAAACTCATGATCTATTATCCTTTAATTAACAGTTTTTTTATGATGCCTCTCCATCGTAAGGTAGCCTTGAAACCTTTGTTTTGTACATACACGACTACATGGTATACAAATATGAATACTTTTGGGTGGCACGGTGGGACAAGTGGTAACACTGTCGCCTCACAGCTAGAAGGTCCCGGTTCGAATCCTGCTGTGGGCGCTGGTGGCGTGTCCTCCACCATGCCTTCAGTGCCTGCTGCTCGAGTGGAGTTTGCCTGTTCTCCCCGTGTTCACCTGGGGTTTGCTCCTTAAAAACCACACTTGACATCATTCTTATTTTTTAATTAAGTGACGTTTATTTCTGAATGCTCTCCTTCATTGTGATGTTACAGATATCAACACTGTGGTGAAATGTGAGGCTTCATGCTGAGCCAGGCTGGCACTGACATGAGGCTGGTGTTCATCTGAAGATGTCACTCTTTGATTTACAGCATGAATGTGTTTGACTGTGTTTTGTCTGTCTTTGTGTGTACAGATATTAAACCATGAACTGACCTCCAGTGATGTTTTCAGGGATTACCGCCACAGATTTGTACGTTTCTAGAAATGTCCGTTGTCTTTCTTTGCTCTGGGAGTCACTGATGAGGCTGAGCGTGCACGTTGCTAAAAAGTTGCTAAAGAAGATAAAAATGCTAAAAACGAATGCACAGAAAGTGGACAAATGAACCAAAGTCAGCCTGCGCTGCCGAGGGTTCGTCCCCACCTTCAGTGTGAAGGTTTGAGATTATGAGCTTAGTTCCCCGCTGGTTTAAATGCAGCGAGACACAATGGGTCATAATGATAGTCTATTTTTTATGGGTATTAAATGAAATGACAGCATGGACTGAGACAGAGAAAACCTGCAGCTAAACCAACTCTCCTCCTTTCTCTCCATCTAATTTTCCCATTCAGTCCAAATCCTGATTAACCTGATCCACCGTGAAGAGTTCAGCCTCTAAATCCTCACGCGGGACAATAAAGCAGCCGGGCCTTAAACGCATCACACGGAGGAAAATAATGATAATCTTCTTTCAGCAGAAATTTCAGCAGAAATTAAATAAAATCCAAATAATCTAAATAATGTCAACTGTTGGAGGAGGAGGAGGCGCTGGTGGTCCGAGGAGGAAACGTCACGGCCTCGACGTTAGCAGGAGGTTGAGCTAAGAGCCAATGAAATAACAGCTGTCCTCCGACCAGCCGGGAGCCAGGAGCTGGACCTCAGGTCAGGCACAGGACAGCCCGAGGCGTTCAGATCCTTCGCCTGAGTAAAAGTGCTCTGACAGTCGACCACGGAAAGATACTGAAAGGGTTAAAAAACGTCCCCTGACGGGAGGAAAAACAGTTCACACATCTGATTCACATCAAGGGAAATCAAACATGTGAGTGTGATGCTGCTGCGTCCAAAGCCCGCTGCTTTCTGATTAAAGTGTGTGTGTGTGTGCGTGTGTGTGTGTGTGCGCGTGCGTGTGTGTGCGCGCGTGCGTGTGTGCGCGTGTGTGTGTGTGCGTGCGTGTGTGTGTGTGCGTGTGTGCGCGTGTGTGTGTGTGCGTGCGTGTGTGTGTGTGCGTGTGTGCGTGTGCGTGTGTGTGCGTGTGCGTGCGTGTGTGTGTGTGTGTGTGCGTGTGTGCGTGTGTGTGTGTGCGTGTGCGTGTGTGCGTGTGCGTGTGTGTGTGTGTGTGTGTGTGTGTGTGTGTGTGGGTCCTACCTGATCTAACAGCGTGTGAATGCATCAGGCCTGTGAAGCCACGCAGCCGCCTGAGGGCAAAGAATTTTAATGAAGGAGATGAAACCCGAGAAGACCTGAGCAGGTTTTTGATCAGGACACAGAGGACAGAGAGGAAGACGGAGAGACAGGAGACACAATCCTGTAAATATCTGCTGATTGTGAATCTGATGCAGCGACACGTCTCACAGACTGAAAGATGTGGAACGCTCCAGAAACACCTGATTGGATCGTTCCACAGGTAAACAGGTGAGAGGATGGTGTTTGGCTATGAATCAGTCGTTCATAGAGGATGGAGCGAGTTCACACTTTGTGAACACATGAAGCTGCTGCCAGTGAACAGTTTGATTATTGATTATTGATTCTGGTTTACAGACTTTTAGAATCAGCTGTTTCATACCTCTGCTGCTCCTCCTCTCAGAGGTGAACGTTGTACTTTTACTCCATTACTTCTGACAGCTTCAGTTACTCTTCAGATTCCTTCCTGTCCAGTGAAAAGCTCGTATGTCCAGATGTTTGTGCTGAGCTGAAGGATGAAGAGTTCCTTCTTGTCTTCTTCAGCTCAGTAAACTCTTTAAAAGCCTCTTGGATCATCTGAAAATGCATCGTCACACTTTTTGGAGATAACAGAAGAAACATGAGAAGAAACAACCTTCACCATCACGGCGGCGTTATCGATCCCTGATCGTGTGAAGGTGATGGTGTAAACCACCTGCAGGGCTTCTCAGCTGTGAGGACGACTGAAGGCATTCGTCCTCTGCGGCATCTTGTCCTTGAAGACGCTTCTGTTGTTGTCTCCTCTGGTGAGGACACACCTCTCCCACAGGTGCGTTTTACTTCAGGTATTTTTCACTCCAAACCTGCACATCGCTTGAACGCAGCAAAATCCACAAAAACACAGCTTTGAGAGCTGATCGGATAAATATATGAACTATGACATCATATCTGTGAGCAGTCAGTGACATCGTGCGTGTTTCATTCAGTCATTTTTGTTTCTGTAGTAATAAAAATAACGTGTGGATGAACTGAAGTGAAGCGAAGGATCAGAGGAGGATTTCTGTCTCTCATGGAGTCTCTGTTTCATCATGACGCTCTGAAGGCCCTCGGGCTGTTTCACTTATTGATGAGGCGGCTGATCAATACGTCATGTAACCACAAACGATCGCGTGGAAGTGTTCACTGATTCATACCAGACGCTCTGCGGCGCCGCGGCCCACGGCTGCTGACTAATGGATCAAACTTCAGTGATCAATGCGGCCGATCCCTCAGGTACAGCAGAGCTACGGCACATTTACATTATCGACAGAGAGAGGACGGCGGTGCGTTCAGGAGCCGCAGTGAACGCCGCAGTCAGGTGGTCCGTTCACGTCCTGCTCAAACAGGCAAACGCGACAAAAATAAATAATAATAATAATAAATAATAATGATAATAATAAACAACAACAATAATAAATAGAAAGGAATAATAATAATAATAAATAAAAAGAAATAAGAATAATAATAAGAAGAATGAAAAGTATTAAATTACGAAAACGTTACAAAGAAAGAAAAGGTAAAGTACTTTGATGTAGTATTTTCTAAAGTATCACAAAGATTTCTTTAAGTAACTAAAAACAACACACACACACACACACACACACACACACACACACACACACACACACACACACACTTGTACTCAGTTACAGAAGACGGCCCGAGCGGTCTTCAGAGTCTCAGAGGACAGACACAGGACATGTCCACAGTGTCCTCGGTGCCGTATGCAGCTGTGTGACCGCGTGCTGTCGAGCAGGGCACCAACGCTGACTGAAGAGCTGTTCCGGTGTTTGACTCTGGATTTAATTACTGCATTGATTATGAATGGAAATTAAAATGGACTTCAGCCAGCCAATCATTTAATCCGATTACAGTGTCCTCACAGGACTCCACCCGGCCGTGCTGGCACGTCGGCGTCCCTTTAGGTTTGGACATTTCACCTCACACATGTTTCTCTGAGCCTCAAAGACCCACTTTGACTTCTTACATTGATGTGAAGGAGAGACATGGACGGAAGACACGACTGGTGTATCCTTAGTCCACCGTGGTCCACTTTAGTCCACCGTGGTCCACTTTAGTCCACCGTGGTCCACTTTAGTCCACCTCAGTCCACTGTGGTCCACTTTAGTTGGCAATAATATATAGGCAACGTCCGGTTGGACTTTTGCATGTCCTCCTGACTTTTGGACGTCCTCTGGACGTTCTCTGGTCACTATCGCCCCCTGCTGGTGCTGCACCTCCGCACACATGTGCTTTTCAGGCCTTGGCGAGGCAGACCCTGACCCGGACACGCTGGCCTCTGGTGGATCTGTTGCAGGCTTCGGTGAGACGCCGGGCCGGTGTCCTCGTCCTCGCTTCGCTCACATGCTCGATCTGAGCTCGGCTCGTTCTGTCTGACGTTCTGCTCGTCTTCTCCACCTTCATCACGTCTCCCTCAAAGCTTCTTCTCAGAGGAAACAGAAAAACATGCTGTGGAGCGTCGCTCCACCCGTCGACCATCTGTCAGCCATCACGTATGATGACTCACACACACACACACACACACACACACACACACACACACACACACACACACACGGATGGAAGTACAGGCTAACATTAGCTTTCCATGACAGTCCACAGAGCGAGGGATGATGTGAAGCAGCTTAATGTCGAAAATCTGTTCAAACCAGAATCTGAGGCAGAATTCCTCATTCTTCATCTTCATCTTCATCTTCATCTTCTTCATCTGTTTGAAAAGCTTAGAAACTCTAATGGATTCAAAGCAGCTGCTGAAGTGGAGGAAAGACGTTTTAGAGGTCACTGCGTGTTGGAGCTTCACAAGAAGGAAATTCACCGAAATTAGTCAAAACTTCAGGATCAGTTTAGAAAACAGGACTCAGCACATGAAGCAGCTCCACCTGCACCACCTCCATCACCTCCACCTCCACCATCACCTCCACCTCCAGCTGTTATCAGTGACGCCTACAGGAAGTGTGAGAGTGGTGAAATGTAAAGTTTTCAATACTGTGCAAATTATTATTATTATTATTATATATTATTATTAAAATGAATTTCATGTGTGTCGCTCAAAGCGCTTTAAGTTTAGTAAAGATGGAAAATAAAATCCCCTGAAAAATAGAAATAAAAGCAATAAAAAATAGAGTTTGTAGTATTTGTATTTGTTATAAATTATATGATCAAACATTTCACAAACAAGACAGATAAATGATTCTATTATTACTACATATTATTATAATTCTTATTATATGAATCATTTGCTGTCATAAATTAGTGTTTCACACACGGACTGAAGACGACAAACATCTGATCACCTCCTGGAAAAAAGCACAAGTACAAAATCCGGTTTGGTCCAAGAGGAAGATTTATTTCTTTACAAAATAAGAGCACAGACTGATAAAAGAGCTCAGAGAGAAGATAAATGGACGCTCAGCTCACACACAGAACAGGAAGTGAAGGACAGGAAAGATGTCTCTGAAGACGAAAGAGACAAGCTCATTTGGAGTTTTCAATTGTGTTTTGCAAACTTGATTGATTTTGAAACTTAATATTCAAAGTATTTATTTTGAAGAGGATGAACACCAACATCAGAACCAGCATTGGGATATTTTATTTTGAAAAACCTGCATCCAAATGTGCATCCAAATTTTGTTTTATGTTTGTATTAAATGTGAAATTTAATTTTTTTGGAGGTGTTGGAAAAAGTATAAGATTCGATGTCTGATTTGTCGTTTTGAAACATCAAAAGTTCAACTTTTCTTTTCACAAAGATAACGAACATCATTGACGCCTGTTTTGGCATCAGTGGTGCTTAAACGTCCTCTGAAGAGGAAACTCTGATCACAAACAATCAAACACGGCAGAATAAAAACATTTCCAAAGCACCGACTTGAATTCTTTATCAAAATAAAACCTTTGCATTGATAAAATACAACATTAAGATGAAGAAAAAAGAAATTCAGCCATCGTCACCAGATAAAACTGCCGAGAGAAAGACGCCGCTCGTACGAAACCCCGAAAAATGCTGAGCTGAAATTTACAGTCGTGTTTGTTTCCATCACAGCTTTTCAAAGCCACAACACAGAAAATAGAAAACAGACGCAGTTCATCAAAAAATGCAAACTTCACAGTTTCAGGGAGACGCCCGTTCAACAGGAAGTACTTAAAGGAAAAATCCACCCACTGAAAGCACACACACACACACACACACACACACACACACACACACACACGCACATTCTCGTACACTTCATTAGTAGCTTTGCATGATTTGCTACTCATCAGCTGATCGTTAGCTAAAGGCGTTACATATTCTATCAAAAATGGATGAGGACGTGGACAGATTATGAGACAAGACAGAGACAGAGACTCAGACAGAGACTCTTGTCTCTGAGCCCCCCCCACACACCTCTTACATCAGAGTGAGACATGTTGTAGACGTGTAGTCGTTTTCTGTGTCTCTGTGATGGGTTAGCATCTCTTCATGGTTATTTTGCATCTCTTTATAGTTAACTTGCATCCTTTTATTTGATTGGCTGTTCTGGACCAGGGACCCCCCCGACCCCCTCGTGCTCCTGCATCACTCCCGACTGGGAAGACGTGGCCTTATGCTTCACACTCTGATGGTCCGAGGACCCCTCTAGCATCGGTTGAGTTAGCAATAATACGTCTAGGGCAATGTCCTGTTAGACTTTCAAAATAAAGCTGTTAACACTGTGAAGCGAGGAGCCTCCTGACCCTCCTCCCATCCACTCATCCATCCGCGACTGAGGTGGATTTTCCGTTCAAGTTCAACAATGTGAAGAAAAACTCAGAGTTCAGGTGAGGAAGCAGCAGCTCGACGTTCAGCTTCAGTTTCCAAATCAAAGCAAACACAGAAGAAAGAGCAGACAACAGAAATCTGCTCCGAACTCCCTTAAAGGGTAAAAACAGCAGCAACAGAGCTGCTGCAGGTCCTAATCCTACGTAAACAGGCTTAGTGTAAGGCGGGGGGGGGGCTGAAGTGAACTTCAAGACAAGACGGGGGAGTGTGGGAGGAAGACAGAATGATGAAGAGGAGGACAGTGATCAAGAGGATGAGTAAGCAGAGAGAGGCGGACAGGCGAGGAGGAGGAGGGGAGGAAGAGCAGGATGCAGATGGCTGAAAGGCGGACAGCAGAATTAAAGGGATCAGACGAAGGCTCAGACTTACAAACGTGAATCACAAACGTCTCGTCCACCTTGAAAGACGTCTCCGTCTCTGCTGTCCTCATCGGTCTGTCAGTCTGTCCTCTGAAAGTTTTCAGTTTCAATCAACACGGATCACGTTTACATGCCGGCCTGCAAGAAAAGACACTTTTCTGCTGACGGTCCCAGTACGGAAGGTCAGAGGGGACAAAAGTGGACACGCTGACTTCACATTCAAATGTTAACATGTTAAATTTAACGTACCTGAGATCATAAAGAATCACTTCATGCTCACAAAACGAGGTCACTTTAACCCTTTCTTTCATTTCACACTGAGGGTGTTTTGCGTTTAAATCTGGACTTTTTTACGTCAAACTTTCTGAAGTGAATTTGAAGAATATGAAGCTGAAAGATTTGAAGTTGACATGAAGAACTGAGTTTATGATCAAGACTTTAAATGTAAAACATCTATTTCACTTTTTATTTCAGGATCTTCAGATAGTCCTCGACAGCAGAAACTTGACATCTTATTGATCCGCATTGATCTCTGGTGTCCACTGAGCCTCACTAGTGGAAATTTGACCAAAATGTCTTCTAAATGGGACGTCTCCACCATGTGATGAAGACACAGTCTGTGTGCCCACAGGTAAGACACCTGTCCACAGCCTTCAGGCACAAAACTGCCACCTGAATAAAAGCTGTGCCTGCAGCGGCAGCTGACAGCAGAGTCATGAGAGTTTTAGCTTTTCAGGATAGAGTCGTTATTGACCGTGTGACCTTTCCTCCAGCATCACCAAATCAACCATAAACTGCACTGAAGACAAATGTTGAGCAGTGAAAGACACTAACAGCCTATTCAACCAAAGGGAAGCGAGTCCTCACAATGCAGTGAAAAACAGGTCGTTGTCCCCATAATGTAAGTCTACAAACCCACATATGTCCCCATAATGTAGGTTTAAACCCACGTATGTCCCCATAATGTAGGTTTAAACCCACATATGTCCCCATAATGTAGGTCTACAAACCCACGGATGTCCCCGTAATGTAGGTTTAAACCCATGTATGTCCCCATAATGTAGGTCTACAGATTTCTTGTCCTCCTGCAGCAGCTGACAGACTAATGAAAACGAGATGTCTTCCTCTTTAGTGCCCGTTCTACCTTCACCTGCGCTTTGACTTCTTCATGTGCTTTAACCTGAATGTCTTTCACCTGTCCTGTCCCATCCCATCCCGTCCTGTCCCATCCTGTCCTGTCCTGGGCCCGTGAAGCTAAATGAAATGTAAGAAATGACGGAGCTCGAAGAAGGAGAAGGCAGCCATGAGGACAAGACAATGTGAGGACGAGAGACAAGTGAACAAAGGTCTGTTTGAAAGACAAATGGGGCGGCTGAGGACGTCCAGGTGGCGGTGGTGGTGGTGGTGGTTGGGGGGTATTTTGGCAGTGAGCTGCTGGGCATGTTGGACAGTGTGTGGAGACGTACGCTGTCTTAAACTGAGACATCACATGCACGTTTCATGTAGCTGTGTGTGTGTGTGTGTGTGTGTGTGTGTGTGTGTGTGTGTGTGTGGACTTCACATTGTCAGTAATAGATCAGACGCTTTAGTTCACCTCAGACAAACACACTGAAAAGCAGGAAAATCAGAAAACACACACGAAGAGCGTCTCGCATCCCATGAGCTCCTTCCTGATTGGCTGACCATTTTCATCTCCACCTAAGTTTGGACAGTAAGGACAGAGCCTGGGTGGAGGTGAAGTGGGACAGACAGGCAGATGTCAGTGAAATGTTTTGTTGTCCTTTTTTGGACAAGTAGGGAGAAATTTAATCCAGTGATGCAGTCTGGGTTGAACTTTGTGTTTTATAAATAAAGTTTTGGCCTAAAGAGGCAGAAATTCTGTATAAATCTTTAAAATCCAGATTTTGACAAAATTGTCAAAATATGTCAAAATTTGAAAAAGTCGAGCTTGTGGCTGTTTGGGGCAAATTTCTGGTCCAAATTTTGGAAAAATGGTTTAAAAATATTTTAAATGCGATTGCGGCTTCAGACAAAATGAGTCTTTTTCAGACTGCTCCTCTGTCCACGTTTTGTCCCCTGCTCCAGGCGTCAGTGGACGAGAACAGATCCTCTGAGACTCTCGGCTGCAGTGTGAACGGAGCCTGAACGAGACGCTTTTCACACATCAACAGAAACCACGAGGCGTCCTGCGGCACAGCGGAGACTCAGGACTACAGCAGCACCGCGACCACTGGAATCAGAGTACTGATGGGACAGAGCGAGGACGGGCTGATTGCCCCCCTGAATCATGTGGAGATGAAGCTCTTCAGCGGTCCTCACTTGTACGTCCTGCTGGGCAGAAACCAAAACTCCTTTTTTATTCTCCGCCTCTGATGCTGGGGGCCCGCTGGGATCCCAGAGGCCCCAAATATTTCATCAGCTCCCAGAAAAGAAAACGAATCCGAGCTCAGTCGTTGAGATTCAGACCTCCTCCATCCGATCCGCTGTGCTCCATTAGAGAGGACGGCAGTGTCCACTGTCAGGACAAGAGGAAGAAATCTCCTTTTTCTCTTTTTTTCAAGGTCTTTTCCTCGAGGCAGGGGTTCGCTCGTGCCCCCCCCGCGAAAAGACTCCAAAACACCAAAACACTTTAAGATTCACTGAGTGGTGTGAAGATTTGGTCCCAGCGAGAATGAGGAGGGAGGATGAAGAGGGCAACAGCGGCATTCAGTCCCCCCACCACAGCCGGGCGGCGACTCTAGAGCAGCCAAAGATCGAAACTCTGTAAGTTCATGAACATTTTCAGCCTCTTAATGCAGAAATGCATCCAGACACAAAGCAGCAGAACTCACCGTGAGGGCGCACCCCCCCCCCCCCCCTTTGGGCCCCCAGCATAGAGGGGGGGCAGCCTTTCATTTACTTCAAACCTGTTCTGGTTTTGGGGGGATTTTCAGTTGGGAGGTTCAGGCTCCACACAAGGAGGTCTGACAGGGGACCTCCGAGCACGAGGAAGCCCATTACAGCCAAGCCCCGGCAGGCCACCTGGGGGGCTCAGCAGGTCGCCTGGGAGGCTCAGCAGGTCGCCTGGGGGGCTCTGCTGCAGCTGCTGGAAGAAGAAATAGAACAAAACATCACTGCTCGTCTGCTGTGTGGCTCACCGGCAGGACACCTCCAGGTCCTGGACATCAGCTGCTTTTTGCTAATTTAACTGAATTTGTCAGCTAAAGTACAGTCACACACCGCTTCACTGTGAACTGGCTGCTGTGGTTTAAACTGTGCTGCATGTGTTCAGACGTGGATCTCTGAGGTTCCCCCTTCAGCTCACTGTGGAATTTGACTTGAGACATTGAGCTGCAGGACGTCCCCTGAGACACTGTCGTCCCCTTTCTACCATTCTAACTCTATCAAATCATTATTATTATTGTTATTATTATTACTGTTGTTGTTATTGTTTGAATGCAGCCTAGTTTTTATGGCTGCGCCTTTGTATAAAATGGAAATATTCTTGATGTCTCGAGCATCTTTTTAGACACATTTCCCCCAAATTCTGACTCGTCTTTGGAAACTTTGGTCTCCGGTGGACTTTGAGTGATGCTGGTGGTAAAGACCCACCTGTGGGTCTGACGGGGACGCTTCCAGAGGACGGTTGGTTTTGTCCCAAACTGGCAATAACAAAAACTGAAGAGCCATTTCATGTCCTCGTGGTCATTTGTCCTCTGGCCTGCGTGTCGTCTTCTTGTCTTCAGAGCTGTTGGCTGCAGACCCGATCGGCTGCTCGGTGAGACACCAGCGTTTCAGACATCAGCTGGCACTGAAAACACCAGTTACTAAGCAACGGCTGGACCGGCGTCTTGTCTCTGCAGTCAGAGCGATTCAACACAGCCTCCATCACTCCTCTGCACTCCTGCATTCAATTCTCCTGGGCCTCCTCCTCTTCCTCCTCCTCCTCCTCTTCACTCAAAAATAACACCACACTGTTGTGCAGCGAGCTCCACCGAACATCGAAGTTCTCTGAATAAGTTCTGCAGTCCGTCAGTAAATGTCAGCACGTCCATTTGTCAAAGGGAACAAAAAGTCAAAAAGACAAAATAAATGTCCTCATCCTGTGAGAGACAGCAGCCCGAACGCGCCGCCCGGCAGGCAGGTCGATGAATGTGGAGTCGTGGAAATCCAGTGCAGCGCTGCACCGCGGACGGGTTTCTACGAGCTTCACAGGTCGACATGTGGGCAAAGACCACCTGCAAAGACCACCTGCATCACCTGCGCCTCAGATCCCTATTCCAGCTGATCGACAGCGTGGATGATTTTGTTTATGACGTATTTCACCAATAAAACAAACATCAAAACTAAAACTTTGCTTATTTTTAAAGAGTAACTGATGTTAAGTTTCTTCATTTAATCCCACTTTTTGCACCAGGTGTGTCTTTGCCCAGGTGTCTGCTTGCCAGGCGGACCGAGGCGACGATCAGACAGGAAGCAGGTTAAAAAACACAGCGCAAACCTCCCTGGCTGTTGCTCTGCCGTGTTTTCCAGGACAGGTTTTACCTGCACAGGTGGGACAGAGTCTGAAGGAAGTCTCTTTGGAGTGAGGAGCAGCATCGTGTTAATTTTACTGATGGCAGTTTAATGATTTTTAGATCGTTAAATGTCGGATTAATCTTCATTTGTTACAACTGAAGGTTCACTGATTTGCTGTTTGCAGGTAGCGACTTGTCACGATGTCTTGTGGTTCATCGTAGTTGGTGCTAAAGCGGAGCTACACGTCTTTCAATTCAAGTCCAAGGTTGTAAAGGTGGCTTCGCTCCTGGGGAGTCAGGGAGCGTTTCCCAATTCCACCAGAACACGAACCACCAGAAACACCAGAGAAGAAAACTGTATTTTTAGATGTGAATAGTGGGTCCTCGGGTGGACAGACTAAAGCTGCTGTCAACTGCTCTGTCTCTGGGGGGACATGTGCGCTTGTGCTTCTGCTTTTGTCTCTCAGTGTGATCGTCGCCTCAGTTTAACCTGTTGGTCGTCAGGGTTGCTGCCTCTCAGGCTGCCTGTCAGGAAATCCGGTAGTCGAAGGTGTCCTTCTCCATGTAGTCCGTCCAGGTGGAGGACGGCATGCTCCGGTACGGGTCCAGAAGGATCCGGAAACAGCGGACAATCAGCAGGCCCAAGAAGATGAAGAGGATGAGGACAAAGACGAAGGCCGCCCTCTGCTCGAGAGTGAGGAAGGCGGCGGTCGCTGAGGAGGAAGAGGAGGAGGAGAAGTCAGATTCAGAAGCAGAGAAGGTGCTGCTGTAGAGGTCATCGGCCATGTTGGGTGGAAGGATCGGTGGGCTCAGATGATCCTCATCTTCTGTCCAATGAGAGACTGTCCACAGGAAAACATTGTCTTTGTAACGAGAGGAGAGACCTGCAGAGAAACAAATAACAACAGGCTTAAAGGCACGAACGTGCAGAGGAAGAGGAGAAACTTAACGGATTGATCAACCAATTTTTATTTGGTTGCACAACTGTGACACTGGTGCTGGTCGCCGTAAATGTGCTTAACATCAGTTAGCTTAGCATAATCGTAGCTCTCATTATAACCTGTATCAAAACGACAAACTGTGAAACTCAGCTTTCTGCATGTGTGCAAACAGAAACACAACAAATGTGTCCATTTACAAAGATTTAGCTTTTAGCCTCTAAAACTGTCATGTTTGGAAGTTCTGCTAGCTCGTGATGCTACAGTGACTTCCTGTTTACACAGCTGATTGTTCCTGATTGGACAGATGTTTCCCAGCTACAGATTTTTACCGGCTGAGACGTTTGTTGAGTTTTAATGATGAAACCTGATTCAGTGAATCTGAAACTGGTCAGTAAACACCGAGAAGTGAGGAAGGGCTTCATGTCCACACTGAAGGATTCATGAAGACCTGCTGCAGCTCCGTCCTGCTCGAGGTGAGGACGTTTCAAACACAGCTGTACGTCTTTAGCAGAAACAGATGTGTTTGTCTTCATGACTCGGTTACTGAGCAGTTTCAGGAGGTTCTCTGAAACTTCAGTGTTTTCTCTGGCTGTTCTCAGACCAGCGGTCTGTGGGCGGAATCATCGTGCAGAGAAAGAAGCTCGTCTTCTGCTTCCCACGTGGACACTCAAGCCAAACTCAGCAGGCTTCACATTTTGTCTTTTTTTGTCTTTTCTGAGGGGCAGTTTAAGTGAAGTTTGGTGTCTTCATATGTGCTGCTTCGATGTCAAACTCTTTCAGAGGAGCGAGACTTCACGGACCATGATGAAGGACACGTCAGCTGGAGATAGAAGACGCATTTTCTAACATTTCAGTTGGGCTGGAGTTCATCTGAGGAGGAGAATAATAACAATAAATCTATCTGCCAATCACAACGCGAGTTCAGTCATGAAAGTCATGATGTCATCATGATGTCATCCTTCTGTACTCTCAGTAGCTTTGTGAAATAAAATACCAATACTACTCCTAGTACTACTACTGCTACTACTGCAGTGTGAGTTCAGCACTGAGAGCTCCTGACTGTTAAACCAGGTCTCCTTCAGTCCTGAACCAGGACTGATCTGATGGACAGGACTTAGAGGACCGGTGCTGCTGAGGGACGGACTTCTGTGAACACAACACTGCTGAGCAGCCTGGAGGAAGATCAGCAGCAGCTGATGGACCATGATGCCGCAGTGGTCCTGCATGACGTGACCCCGGATCAGTTTTAACGAGATCGCCGAGTCGACTGCGGCACGTCTGAGGGGGATTTGCTGAGTCGGCACAGTGACCCCCCCCCCTTTAATATTTCAGCGCCCGTCTTCTTCTGCATTTTAATTTCTGACGTTCTGCAGGAGGAAACCTTAAAGATGGAGCCTGCACGTTGATCATTTACTCATTCAATGGAGCTGATTCATGGCTGCAGAAGAAAAACATGCACACACACACACATGCACACGTACACACACGCGCACACACACATGCGCACACACACACACATGCGCACACACACACACATGCACACACACACACATGCACACACACGCACACACACACACGCACACACACACAAGCACACGCACGCACACACACACGCACACATACACACGCACACACATACATACACACACACACATGCATGCACACAAGCACACACACGCACGCACACATACATACACACACACACACATGCACACACACAAGCACACGCACACACGCACATACACACGCACGCAGGCTTCTGCTGCCTCTGAAAATGTGTGAAACCTGGAAAAGTGATTAGATTTGATGGAAAATATGGCGCCGACAATGAGAAGTTGTCGCGGCGACGCGGCTGCAGCCTTTGAAGAGGCGTCTGTAAAATCAAAGAAATGTAAAAAGTTCACAAAGGAAACTCATCGAGGTCAGAGGTCAGCCTGTCCACTTAAAACCTGAAGAGAGTTTCTGCCGCGGTCTGATGATGAAGAGCTGAGGATGAAGAGCTGATGCTTAAAGAGTCACTGGGATGATTCAAGGGGTCAGAGGTCAGTTAATGGCTCGTGGTTCGTCCTCCTCAGCCTGTAAAAGCAGCTGGAAACTGTCAGCTGACCACACAGACCAGACCTGTGAGGCAGGAAGACTCTCAAACACATTGCATCATGGGAAACGTAGGATCCATAAAACTAACATTTAGGAAATCCTCTAACATGCTAGCAGTCAGAAAGATGTTTTTGGTCAGGATGGTTTGTTATTGGTCGTGTGTCCACGAGCAGATGTACTACTTAACGTGAACGCTCGCTCTTGTTGGCCTGACGAGAAGCTGCTGGTCACAGCAGCATCTAGTGGACGGTGGAAGAACTGCAGGTTAGGGCGCTGATGGCACGTTCGCTCTGCTTCGTCTGATTGGCTCTTTGAAAAGTCGCCGGTTTTTTAAAGTTTATTTTAAATCTGGACAGCCAGGGTTGGTACATGGTGCAGCGTCGCCATGGTGACAGCTGCCAACATCCATAGCCTGAGAGAGAGTAACCATGGCAACTGCAGCACGCACTGTGGTCACCGCCGTCTCAACACACACACACACAGACACACACGCATGCACACTGTTCTGATGGCAACAGGTTAAAACTGGAACCAGAGATCAGCTGAGGTGTGTGTGTGTGTGTGTGTGTGTGTGTGTGTGTGTGTGTGTGTGTGTGTGTGTGTGTGTGTGTCCTGAAGGTCATAAAAATGTTGTTTTTTGTGTGTTTCTTCCAAACTTTTCTTCATCACAGATGAATAAAAGTGAGTCTTTGTGTGTCTGACAGAGACGTCCTCAGTCGAAGCTCCAGATTGGAAGAAGACAATGGAGACGATGGAGACGATGAATATTTGTGGTGTAAGACAGGAAGTGACATCTGCTTTATGGTGTTTTTAGACCTGCTCGTGTGCAGCTGTCAGTGTGTCCTCTTAAAGGGACGGGTCAACATGTTGGACATGTAGACATTATGTGGCGTCCTCATTACGTCCTGATGTCCACCCGTCAGTTTTCCACAAATCAACAAAAATAAGACGACGCGCTTCAGCGCCGCTGCTGGCTGGATGTATTAGCTTTGAAAGAGCTAGGCTAGCAGTTTCTACCTGCTCCCAGTGTAGTGTTGTTTTTGGTGGCTGGTCGGTTACAGTCTAATCAGCTGTCTGTCGTTAACGCTAACCGCTGCATCTTAAGGCCTCGACGTCGCTGCGACTGCACACTGCGACCTGATGCAGCCGCTGAAGTGAGACACAGGAAACAGAAATACTGCAAAATAATAATAACAACACGACTAAACGAGACAAAATAACGTTAGAACATTTCGTCTCGTTTTAGTCAACGAAAATTTTAGCAGAGCTTTTATTTTGTAAACCACTTTTAGTCTCCTTTTTATTTGTCAACAATATTTCATTATATATTTAATTTACATTATAGTTATCGTCACATGACCATTTACGTTGTGTCTCGTCTCGTTTTCATCATGTGATAAAGGTTCGTTGACGACAATATTTAGTCATAATTTTTGCGGACATGGACGCGGACGCGGAGGTGGAGGTGGAGGTGGAGGTGGAGGTGGACGTGGAGGTGGACGTGGAGGTGGAGGTGGACGTGGAGGTGGAGGTGGAGATGGACGTGGACGTGGACGTGGACGTGGACGCGGATGTGGAGGTGGACGTGGAGGTGGAGGTGGACGTGGAGGTGGACGAGGACGCGGATGTGGACGTGGAGGTGGAGGTGGAGGTGGAGGTGGAGGTGGACGTGGACGTGGACGTGGAGATGGACGTGGAGGTGGACATGGAGATGGAGATGGACGTGGACGTGGACGTGGACGTGGACGCGGATGTGGAGGTGGACGTGGAGGTGGAGGTGGACGTGGAGGTGGACGTGGACGTGGACGTGGACGTGGACCACTCTTTGTGTGATCTGATCTATGCTGCTCATGTCGTCTGAACATTAATGAGGCTGACGATGTTTTTCATGAACACTGACACCAGCGGACGACCCCTGTGGGAAACCCCTCAGCACAGGTAACCTCACCTGCTCAATAATGACCACGAGCCGTTACATGAACAGCATCAGTCATCCTTGACTTTCCACGCTCATCCATCTTTCAGGCCGAGCAGCAGCTGT
>NC_092072.1:642500-650000 GCF_039877785.1 Chaetodon trifascialis
GGGCCGTTGGAAACTTTGAAAGCGTAACCTTCCCTGGATCACGTTTCTGTTTTGATCTTCGTCTGTTAATCTGTCGAGCTGATAGGAGGAGGCGTTTGAAAGCTGCCGTCGCTCCTCATCCTCCATCTTCTTCTCCTCGTCCTCGTCCTCGTCCTCGTCCTCGTCCTCTCTCTCACGTCTCTCCTTCCTCTCCTCTTTGAACGTCGTTGTTTTACTCTGCTGCTGGCTCGTTTAGTTTTATTTGCAATAAAACATTAATTCATTCATTGATTTTCTTTTGTTAATAATATGAACCTGCAGCGTTGGAAAAAGTACAATGTTTAAAAGAAGAAAGTATCATAAAATGTAAATGCACAAGTACTTCTACTTAAGTAAATGTACTTCATTACATTCCACCCTGAAGTAATTACTCACTTCCTGTCTCTGTTTGTCTCTCTCTCTCTCTGTTTCTGTCTGTCTCTCTGTCTGTGTCTCTGTCTCTCTCTCTCTCTGTCTGTCTGTCTGTCTGTCTGTCTGTCTGTCTGTCTGTCTGTCTGTCTGTCTGTCTGTCTGTCTGTCTCTCTCTCTCTGTCTCTCTGTCTGTGTCTCTGTCTGTCTCTCTGTCTGTCTGTCTCTGTCTGTCTGTCTGTCTGTCTCTCTCTCTCTCTCTCTGTCTCTCTGTCTGTGTCTCTGTCTGTCTGTCTGTCTGTCTGTCTGTCTGTCTGTCTGTCTCTCTCTCTCTCTCTGTCTCTCTGTCTGTCTCTCTGTCTCTCTCTGTCTCTCCGTCCGTCTCTTCCAGTTATTTTTATTCTCCGTCTCGTCACTGTTCTCAGATCAGTTGATCAGGAATCTAAATATAAGAGAAGTTGAAGCAGGTCGGTCTGGATATAAATACTCCGTCAGCTCGTCTCTCCACCTTCGCTGTGTTCTGTCTGTCCTCCGTCCGTCCACCCGCGGCTGTTTTTGGATGAAACACGTCGACAGATTTGCCGTCACAGCGTGTTTGAACCTCCCGTGACGCCGCCTCCATGCTGTAGTTTCTGCACATGTTGACGCTCCGTCCTCTCGTGATGTGAAGATGATCTCACAAAGGTCAGTTTCAGGATGCAGGATCAGGTCTGTGCTTGATCTGGATCGCTGATAAAACCTGAACCTGGATCCAGAAACACATGTGATCTGTGCCTCAACGAGCCGATTCAGCGCCATTAAAGGAACAGTTCAACATGTCCTCCCTGCTGTGAGACGTTAGCCCGGGCGTGGTTAGCGTAGCTTTGCATAAAGACTGGAAGCAAAGGGAAACGTTAGCCTGCCCAAAGCTCACAGCAACAGCAGAAGAAGAAGAGTGTGAGGGATGAAGGGCAGCGTTCACTGATTCAGACCAAAGACAGAAGGACTGAAACTGTCTCGATTCTGTGGACGCTGTCCAGAGTCCATCTGAAAACAGCTTCAGTGTCTCTGCTGTGTCTTCAGGGCTGCAGCTGCCTCGCCGGGTCACATGACGATCAGCCTGCAGCTTCAGCGCCTGCAGACGCTCAAACACTGAGGACCTGTTGCTAACGTGTCTCTGGGACATGGAGACATCAGTGTCCTGCGTGTTTACCGGCTGCAGACGCCATCACACAGAGGTCTACGACACAGCTCACCTCCGGCACCACCCTGAACCCCCGCCTGCAGGACTCCCCTCAGACACCATCAGGTAACATCAAGCTCGAATCAAAGGAAGTTGGGACTCACCCGGCGATGGCGATGGTGACGGCGGCAGTGGCGGCGGCGGGGTCACCGCCTGCACTCCAACACGATCGAGCGCTGAATCAACACTTTCCTGGAAGAACAAGTTGACAGCGTCCTCTCATCCTCCCGTCCTCTCATCTCGGCTCCATACGTGGATGCAGAGACGCTTCATCTCCTCCAGCCGTCTGATCGGATGCTTCTCTGGTTTTCTGGGTTTTATTTTGGCGAGGAGAAGCGTCTTCCTCTGCTGCTCCGCTCGCCGCGCCTTCTCTCTCCGCTCTGCCTTCGACAACAACTGAGAGGAGGATGCTGGCTGGCGCTGGCTGTGTCTCGTCACCGCGGCAACCAGTTGCTATAGCGATGGACTCGAGCTCACTGGGAGACGGAGGTGATGATGGAGGTGGGGGGGCGGAGAGGAGTTTGCTCACATGGAAGTTAACTAAAGAACAGATCAGTGTGTGCGTGTGTGTGTGTGTGTGTGCGTGTGTGTGCGTGTGTGTGTGTACATGTGTGTGTGTGAGTGTGTGTATGTGTGTGTGTGTGCGAGTGTGTGTGTGAGTGTGTGTGTGTGCGTGTGCGTGCATGCGTGCGTGTGTGTGTGTGCGTGCGTGTGTGTGCGTGCGTGCGTGTGTGTGCGAGTGTGTGTGTGTGCGAGTGTGTGTGTGCGAGTGTGTGTGTGTGTGTGTGTGTTTGTATGTGTGTGTGTGCGAGTGTGTGTGTACGTGTGTGTGAGTGTGTGTGTGTGTGCGTGCGTGTGTGCGTGCGTGCGTGCGTGCGTGTGTGTGTGTGTGTGTGTGTCCTCTCACTTCTCTTTAAATTGTTTTTCCTCGGACTGCTAACCATCAGGTGATCTTCAGGGACAGATCTTCGGCGTCTTCATGGTCGTTTTGATTGAGACAGACTGACAACATGTCCGTTCGTCCCTCAGGACTGACTTCCTGTCTGTGGCTCTCAGCTCTGAAGCTCATTGGTTCCTTCTGACAGATCTTCCTCACAAACACCATCAGTAATAATTTCATCGTTAAAGCTTCGTTGGTTTCCTCAAACAGCTGCTCGACATCGTTTCTCTCAGACAAACAGGAGGAAGAAGAGCATTTGTTGGGTCGGAGGACGAAGACCACTCACGCCGCTGTTAGCAGTTAGCATTGAGTGCTGTTTGAGGCTGAACACGGAGGAAGATGAGGAACGTCTGACCAGACCTGAACGCACCACAAAACATGTTTGATGAAGATCTTTAACCTGATGGCTCTCAGAGTCAGAATGAGCTCAAACACATCGTTCTGTTACTGATCAGCCAATGGACGCGCTCAGACCTCCATATCAGCGGTGAGACGCTATTGGCTGATGATACGAGTGATACTGGTGATCCTGCAGAGCCTCCATGTCTGACTGGAACAACTGGGATTGTTCTGGCTCACTGGTTTGTTTCTAAAGAGAACGATGAGACGTGACTGTGATCACTGCAGCTCTGAAATTATCCCCAACACACACGCCCATTCCTCCAGCATGTGTGTGCGTGTGTGTGTGTGCGTGTGTGTGTGCGTGTGTGTGTGCGCGTATGTGTGTGTGTGTGTGTGTGTGTGTGTGCGTGTGTGTGTGTGTGTGCGTGTGTGTGCGTGTGTGTGTGCGTGTGTGTGCGTGTGTGTGTGTGTGTGTGTGTGCGTGTGTGTGTGCGTGTGTGTGTGTGTGTGTGTGTGTGTGTGTGTGTTATCACAGGGTGTTGATGTTAACGCCTGCGGTCTTCTGTGATGGAAGCGTCAGCAGAAGCTGCAACAAGAGCCGAGAAAACTCCGTGTGTGTGCAGCCGTCTTCACCTGTGCAGGTACGCCGGTGACTAAGGTGACTAAGAGCACGATGTCACATGGAGCATGAGTGCTTTGGACGATCACACTGAGGAAACTCTGAAGGTTTGTATCTAAAATCTGATGTTTCACACATCCAAACTTTCCACCGTCGGTCTGTGTGTATCTGTCAAAACATCAGATTTGACAGACACACATGAATCCCACACAACACTGAACGCACTCCGCAGACATGTTCAGCTGCTGACCCCGTGCTGTTCTCCCCCACGCCTCAAAAACAGAACAGTTCCTGCCTTACGGCAACTCTGAGGGGACACACGACCTCCAGTACACACACACATGCTGTGTTCCAGCACCGCACTCTTCGTCAGGCGGGAAGAGGTTCAGAACCTTCAGACACCAGGACGTCCTCCTCAGCTGGACACAGTTAGCAGTATGTAATCACGCTTCCCCGACTGCTCTACCCACAATCCTTTGCAGCTGCAGGACAGGTGAAGCAGGGAGGACGAGGTTAGAGCGAGTGATGAGAGGAAGCAGGAGAGAGCTTTGACGAAGACGAGCTTTGACCACACAGGAGGAAGGAGATCAGAGCAGAGCACAGAGCGCAGGTCACATGATCACTGAAGGTATAGAACTGAGACAGGAAGGGAACTGGACCAGAACTGGACCAGAACTGGACCAGAACAGAAGAAGGAGGAGGAGGAGGAGGAGGAAGTACAGTGGCTCTTTATCTGTTCATACAGGAACAAACACAAAATTGAAGTAACACTGCAAAAGTTTTTTGGGGAAAAACAGCTTTCAAAATGTGGTTAATTCTAAGAGAAAGTGAGTTTAACAAAAGAGAGAGAAGGTGGATGAAATAATAATGAAAGATGACGTGAAAAAATAACAAATTAAGGAAAAAATGACAGAAACTTTGAGTCATAAAGGACACAGATGAGAGAAATATTGCAGAATGAATTGTGAAATATGATCAACGATGCTTTCAATGACAGCATGAAACGATGTGTTAAAGATCGTTCTGCGGCCCGTCTGTGGGATTTCCTGCCGCTTCCTGTTCCTGAACGCAGCGTTCATGTTCATATTCACGTTACAAAGTTCAGTCTCATCAATCGACTTTTCAAGATTCAAATCAAAGCTCACACAAACTTTTGAAAACGCTGAGGAAACTCACTGCTGACGTCTCTCAGTGATCCACAGGTCCATAAAACGTCCTCGAAGGTCCAGAGGATCCCCTGCAGTGAAGACATTTGGTCCAAAATGTGACAGTAATCCACAGAAAGGTGTCTCCTCCTCCTCCTCCTCCTCCTCCTCCTTCTTCTTCTTCTTCTTCTTCTTCTTCTTCTTCTTCTTCTTCTTCTTCTTCTTCTTCTTCTTCTTCTTCTCCTCCTCCTCCTCCTCCTCCTTCTTCTCCTTCTTCTTCTCCTTCTTCTCCTTCTTCTTCTTCTTCTTCTTCTTCTTCTTCTTCTTCTTCTTCTCCTCCTCCTTCTCCTCCTCCTCCTCCTTCTTCTCCTTCTTCTTCTCCTTCTTCTTCTTCTTCTTCTTCTCCTTCTTCTTCTTCTTCTTCTTCTTCTTCTTCTGGTTTAACGGCAGTTGGCATCCAGCTTATTGGTGCATTACCGCCACCTTCTGTTCCGGAGTGTGGACCAAACAGTAGACTCACAGTCTTATTCCTTTACCTAAATCGAAAGCCATATTATACACATAATATGGAAATTAAATAAATAAATTAAAACCAAAAAAAAACAAAAACCAACCTTACTTTAAACCCTCCATACCCATGTCATCTACAGCCCCCTATTCTTTCATCCCTGCTTATCCATCAAATTCTAAGGTGTCTCCTGCTCTCAGACAGCAGCTCATGAGCTTCTTCTTCTTCTTCTTCTTCTTTTTAGCTTATTAGGTGCATACCGCCACCTACTGTACGTATGTATGTAGCATGAGTTACTACAAGGATTCCTGTATATCAATTAATTGATATTTAATAAATAGAAGTTTTAAACAAACAAAACATAATAAAAAAAGCCTCAGCTAACCTTAAATTCTACGATATAATCTCGTCTCCTTCAAATACCTGTAATACCTGTACCCCTTAGTTCCCAGAAAACCCTCGAGACTCCACTCTACCTCCGCTATCTTTCGCCTTAATTCTGTCCTCTCTCCATTACGTTTCCGACTGCATCAATACAATATATTCCACAACATTGTTTTATTGAGACCTGTATGATCCAGTCTGAATCTGGTTAGCACAGTCTCCCCTCGTCTATATACACCCTGTGTTGTAATGGATTTCTGCACATTACAGTATTTCCTTGCGCTGTCCCATCTGTCCTGCCATTACCTTCTCCTTTACCAAAGGCTATGTCTATAACATTTGGCATTCTGGTTGCTTTTTTGGCTGTTTGATCTGCTCCCTCATTGCCTTTTATTCCAACACGGGCAGGGACCCAACAAAATCCTTTGAGGTCTGAATAAAGTTTGCTGAATCAGCTCATGAGCTCATTTGTCTTCTGTGTTTTAACTTCCTGAAACATTCAAATGTCTCATCCGACCAATTACAATCTGCCATTTAAAGCTTAGCAACCAGAGCAGCCAATCACGGCCCGAGTTGAGCAGAAGGGCCTCCTTCTCTTCGTCCGTGTGAAGATTGAACCAATCACAGCCAACAGGAAACGGCCTCAGTGCTGATTTACAAATAAAAATAAAGTTGGTTTGGATGCATGTAAATGATGCCCATGACGTCCATTGTCCTCTCCTGGAGGACGTCAGGCCTCCTGCTGAGCTCTCAGTGCTGAAAGCATGTGTTCAGACTGCGTGACTCACTTTAAGACCAGCTCAGACCAGAGTCCTCCTCTGATCAGGACGACTGCACGTTTGTCTTTCTGTCTTTTTTCTTCCAGTGAAGCTTAAATTTCTCCTTTGTGTTTGGATAAATGTCCCTCAAGTGTCACTGACAGGAAGTACAACCATGAGAGCCATGTGGACTCAGAGTAAGGCTCATGGCGTCCTCTGCTGGCTGCTTCCAGACCAGCTGAGACGCTTTGAGCACAGCGGTCCTCTGTGGGGACGTCTGTGGGACAAACCAGACAGGAAAAACTGCAAAGTGTCTCTCAGTGTTGACAGCAAAAGCTTCTGAAAGACTGAGCCCAACACCAATTCACTGCAGAGACGTCCAGTTAGTCTTTATAGGACACATGGACACACAGACATGATGACACATGTTTTCAGACCCAAATCTTCACGGAATACTATTGTCCTCTGAAGTGTCCATGACCAGTAAACGTCCATAAATCCAGAATTAGAGAAAAGTAATGTCCTCGTTAATGCAGAATGTCCCTGAGGATCGTCCAGTCTTCATCCAGTGATCCAGTGATCCAGTGATCCAGTGATCCAGTGAGAGCTGTCAGTGCGTTCAGTGCTAGCCGGAGCTGCTAACGGCTAATCCAGCAGACTATTAATGGAGTCCATGTAAACAAACTGCTCACAGCTTCTTCTTAAACTTTATTTACAAAATCAAACTCGACGTTTCGGCGATGGCAGAAAAGAAGTGAACAAACGCTGGAGGTGGAGAAGAAGAAGCAGCTCCTGGGCATTTCATCCCCACACATTCACTCTCTTCTCTCTGTTTCCTGGTTGATGTTTTTGTGGATGCTGATCTTCTGCTGGAGGATCAATCAGTTCTCAGGAAACACTGACAGCTTTTAACTGAGTGCAGTTCTCACCTCTAAACAGCAGGGGTCAGTGTTGACTCAGCAGACTGTCCACCTCCACCGCAGCCTGGAGTCACGTGACCATGAACCTGGTGTGTGTGTGCGTGTGTGCGTGTGTATGTGTGTGTGTGTGTGTGTGTGTGTGTGTGTGTGTGCGTGTGTGTGTGCATGCTGCTCTGTCTCCTCTCCACTGTCTCCTGTCTCCACTGGGGGACGCTGTTGTCCTTCACTGTCAGTGCAGACAGCAGGCCGAGCAGAGACTCACTGTGACTGAACTG
>NC_092072.1:655000-680000 GCF_039877785.1 Chaetodon trifascialis
AGAGCCTTTGAATTTTGCATTTCGAGCTTTTTTTCAGGACAGAACAACAAGCATGCGGGTTGAGGAAGTTCACGGACACTTCAGCAGTTTCTGGGCAACAACGAGTCCCCGATCTTATTCATGAGAAGTTCATTTGACAGCCTCCATATTATGAAGACGCGCTCAGAATCACAAAAGAAGGAATTCAGATTTTAGGTTGAGAGAAAGACTCAAGATCAAAGTCTTCTTCATCATCATCATCATCATCATCAATGACCAAATCAACAAAGTATGAGCAAGTCAGAAAAAAGCAGGCAAAACGCTTCACATCATATGCATCACCTCCGTCACCTCCGTCACCTCCGTCACCTGCATCACCTGCATCACCTGCATCGCCTGCGTCGCCTGCGTCACCTGCGTCACCTGCATCACCTGTGTCACCTACATCACCCGCATCACCCTTATCACCTGCATCACATGCATCACCTACATCATGTGCATCATGTACGTTGCGATGCAGCCGGTGGAATCTGCAGGTTAGAGCAGGTGAGCATTAGCTTAGATCAGGCTACCTGCAGTCAAAGACAGGTGCTGGGCTGTCTCAGGTGTCTCTGCTGATGGCTGGACGGTTTGGACTGTCTTTGCTGATGTTCGTATGATGTTCTTTCAGATTCAGGTGTGTCGGCTCTTTGGTTGGAAGACGTGTTGCTGCTGATGATGCTGAAGGTTTGTGTGTGCTGACGTGTTCAGGCTCCATGCTTGGTTTCAACAGGTGAAGTCAGATGAAGCAGAAACAGTTCACTTCCTGTTATTCTCTGGAGAATTTCAGCTCTTTTTAAACTCACATAATGTCTGCCACCTGGATAATAACTGCATATATTTCTGGCACTTGCGCTCCCGGCGGGCTTTGAACCCCTGACCCTGACAGCATTAGTGCCTTGCTCCACTGAGGGAATTCAAGCTCGCCCTCACATTACTGTGCAGTGTGTGGACCTGTGAGTGGAGATGTGCTTTAATCTCAGGTGTGACTCCTCTGAGGTTTGATATATAATATGTATGAGCTGCATGTAAATGTGAAGAGGAGCAGCTGGGCTCCCACAGACGCTGAAGGTGACTCCTCTTCTCGTTAATGGACTGACGAACAGAGAGGAGGCGGCACGAGGAGAGAAAAGTCAAAAGTCAAAAAATACAGACTGGGAGGGAGAATGTTGGACCACGGAGAGACGGAGGGGACAATGAGCTGAAAAAGACCAAACTGGAGTTAATGGAACCAGAAGAGATTAAAACCACTGCGCTGAGCTCGCTAACAGACTTCATCTCTCCATGTCCAGTACAGAGATGCTTTAGCCTAGCTTAGCACGAAGACTGGAAGCAGGGGGAAACTGCTAGCCGAGCTCCATCAAAAGAAAAAGAATACAGTGTCAAATAAGTTGAAGAGCCGGCCGGGTTATGTCGACCGGAGTCTTGAAGCTAACTCTAACATCACCCGGAAGCTAATGCGGAGCTAGCTAGAAACGAGGCTAATTCTAAATGATGTTGCCCTAGATGCTAATCTTTACGCTACTTGGAACTGAAGCTAACTATGAGTGAAATGGGCCTAGAAGCTAACTCTAAGCTAAGTGGAGATGAAGCTAATTCTATTAGTAGAACCAGAAGCTTTTTCCATGTTGACGTGAAATCATTTAAACGATGATTATGAGCAGCTGAGCGGGAAAACTGTCACGTCAGCATCTGACTTAAGTAATTATGAGTCAGAGAAAAAATCTCCCACCTGGTGAAGAGATGACGTGTCGACAAACTGTCGTCAGGAAGGTTGCAAACGTACCACCGATGGCTGGAAAGCTCACTGATTCAGGCTGTTTATTTGATGTCACACCGCCAGCCAGCAGACGGCCTCCCAGGAGGATTGTGGGAAGCCAGTTAACGAGCGTGTGACGTCCTGCTGAACTGGTGGCCTGCAGCTCATTATCAGCCTCATGAATATGCACATAATGAATGACTTGTCAGCTCAGGTCTGACAGACTCACATCAGCCGAGGCAGTAACGGGAGTCTTACGGCGTCATCGGGGTGACATTACTATCGGCGTTGTGATGTCATGGTGGCGATGTGGAACACAGTGTTGATATTATGTGATTATGGGAAAATAAGTAAAAGTATGATGACATCATATCTAATTTCAAGTTAGAAAAAAACAAAATGACATGAAAGGAGATGATTTAGAAAACTTCAGAAAGACTTGATGGCTTTAACTCTGGTCACCTCCTCGTCTCCTTCAACTGCGTTACCCAGAAGCCCTCTGTGGGTGCCCGTGACAGGACGCCTCATTGTCCAGACCAAGCTTAGACGAAGCCTTCGTGACACAAAAGAAGAGAAAAAGATGGAGCCATGCGAGATGAAAGCTGTGGGAGGACGAGGGCTAATTATCAAGCTTCGCTGTAATGGAGGGGACAGAAGAAGAAGAAAGGGTGACAGGAAGTTGTAATTATCACCTGCCAGTGCTCGCTCTGCTGCAGACAGCGCTCATTCTACCGTCAGCATCTGGACAAAATGTCTTCTGAAGCCACCCGGAGACGATGTGGACACAATGGGAATAAAAGTCATCATTAAATCATCTCTGCAAACGTTTACACACTGCAGACGTTTGTTCAGTGTTTCATTACCTCAAAGAGAATTTCATCAGATTAATTCATTAAAAACACAGATTTTGTAAAATTTGTAGATGTGAACAACTTTCACAACACACGCAAATCTACTCGTTTTCTCATTGGCTGACAAACCTGCGATCCATCGATTGTTCCTGACCGACGTTTTCTTGGATTGCTCAAACCTTGACTTTGGTTTGAACACGCTGATGGGAGAAGAAGAAGAAGAAGAAGAAGAAGAAGCTGGGAATCTTCATCCGTATGACGTCGATGACGAACGTGAGCACCGCTGGACGGGCCGTGTCTTCGAGGGACGGTCAGTTCTGTCCAGCCGACATTCAGCCCGTCCCACGGCGACCACGACCACAGAATCAGACGCCGATCTGTTTCCCTCCTTTCTGACCGAAGATCTGCTGCCGATCAAGTCGTCCTTTGAGTCGATTGACCTTGAAGGAGCCAATCAGCTGACTTGAAATGGGACACACCTGACAAGACTTTACAGTTACCTTTGGTTTCTTTTGAAGGATGACATGGAGACGTGGATCCGCAGAGGCCTCTTTGTTCCACTTCGCCCCTGAAGAGGTTCATGTCACTGATTTAAGTGCAGAGCGCGTCGCTCGCTCAGCTCAGTGAGCTTGACTCGTCCATTACGCACATGACTGAAGAGCTTGATCCAAACACCTGGAAAGGTGCATCGTTGAGAATCTTAACCATCTGAAGGTTGATGATCGTCAGCATTCAGTCACTTCGGCTTTCCCTTTGACCTGCTGAGGGAAATGCTGCAGGCCATGAAGCTGTGAGAGGACTTCACAGCTGAGAAGATCTCATATTTCTGCTTCTGATCCAGACACGTTTCACTTCAACTGGCAGGCCAAGAGTCTGACGATCGGACAGCAAACTCAGAAGCAAAGAAGGAGGGAGGGGAGGTCGGATTCAAGCCCGTCGCCCAGAAGTCAGTTTGCTGAAGAAATGATGATGAATGAATCTAATAACCAAACAGTCATTCAAGTCATTTCCGTTTCTGTTTCAGCACTTTGGGGAAAAACTTGATCAAATATGGCAATAGTCAACACTGGACTTTAAAATAAGTCCATTAACATTTATTTATTGATTCATTTTTTACAATTTTAGGTCCTCTGAGTATTTCCACTTGACACGTCCCTCGGCTCAGAGCTACAGTAACGCTGTCGACTTGAACAGCCGTGAGCGGCGTTCAGACGTCTCTCGTCTGGCTCGTCTCAGTCCTGCCTTCCTCTGCTTCTTATCCTCTGCCTGTCAGAGATGCTGTGAAGGCACAGATGCAGTGTTCGGTTTATTTTTAAAGCATCTGCATCTCGCTCCGGTGCTCCACATTCGCATTTTTCAGCCCTCGTTGCCTCAGTCTGAGGTACAGACTCACTGACACATGGTTGATGCTCGCCTCATAAGACCCGCTTCACTGGTTTTGATGCAGCTTGTGGCGTTGGACCAGAATTAGATGCACTTGTAAAATACTTCCCGGATTTAAAACGATGCTTCAGCTATCAGCGAGTCAGTATCATCCTTCAGAGATCAATGTGGGCTAAAGGTTTGTAGAAGCTGCAGTGAACTCAGCTCAGCCTCCCGTATGGAGATAACCCCGCCGTGAAGCACATTTATCTTCCTTTGGCTCGATGCCAGGGTTTACTTTCAGTGTATTTATCCTGCACATCTTGAAAACAACTATGGAATATAACAGAATATAATGAAACGCTTGCTGAGGTCCACTCCTTTAGTTTCTGTCAGTCTTTGTCTTCCTGCACCGTTTACGACCGTGAGGACGGACGACTGTCGGCTCAAATCCATCACAGGTGAGCTCATCACAGAGGACGTGACGGGCACAAGAAGACCTTCAGCTCCTCTCAGTGAGATGTGATGAAGACACAAAGTGACCACCATGTTCCTCAAATATACAACAATCTAGTTTTTTGGAAACTGCTTTTGAAAAATGTGGGTCGTCTTATATTTGAGAAGCAGAAAATTACGTGTCCTCAACCCCAGATGTGCTGCTGGAACACCTTCTCCTGCAGATGGCGCTATGTTAGAGGCTGTTTGCAGCCTCAGTCTCAGTTACCTCAATTTGTGGTGTTTCTGTTAAAGCCAGTCAGCCCTGAAAGTGTTCGTATTTTATGTTCTGAATTTGTGTGACGAGTCGAAGTTAGCCGAAAGCGTCTCCTGATGTCTTCATTGCAGAAACAGACCGTGAACTGTCCGTCAAACAGCCAATAATTACCGCTGTCATCAATGACGGCCAGTGCTCCAAAAGAAAAATGGAAACTGCTGAAGAAAGAGTCCAAGAGGACAGACCGTCTGTCCACAACCCAAACACAGCAGAAACAAGCTGCTGTGTAATCCTCTGCTGGTTTGGACATCGTCCATGTTCGTCCAACAAAAGTGTTTGTTTTTTCTGGGTCGTTGTTCGAAGTGTCTGACAGTATTAGAAAGGATCCCTGCAGAGACATGTTAACGTTAAAGAGTTAGATCCTCTTCCTGTCACCAGACTCCATTCACAAAAACAGCCATTTTACCAAACCTCATTCAGACCTTCTTGGTTTGTCAGGACCTGTGTGTGTGTGTGTGTGTGTGTGTGTGTGTGTGAGTGTGTGTGTGTGTGTGTGTGTGTGTGTGTGTGTGTGTGTGTGTGTGTGTGTGTGTGAGTGTGTGTGTGTGTGTGTGTGTGTGTGTGTGTGTGTGTGTGTGTGTGAGTGTGTGTGTGTGTGTGTGTGTGTGTGTGTGTGTGTGTGTGTGAGTGTGTGTGTGTGTGTGTGTGTGTGTGAGTGTGTGTGTGTGTGTGAGTGTGTGTGTGTGTGTGTGTGTGTGTGTGTGTGTGTGTGTTGCAGAGCAGTGGGAGAGAACAGGAGAAGAAATTAAAAACTGACAGAAGTTCAGTGATGAAGAAAAATGACGTTGTATTAAAATAGATTTCACATTTAAAAATCAATATTTCATCTCATTAAGTGACTTTTTTACTCTGAGCTTTTACATTCAGTCATTTTATGAGGTTTCGTGTTTTTAAATTCATTTCATTACATTTGTCCGTTGACTGTGGTTGGCAGAATAATTGTTTTATGTCTCAGTAAATTAGTATTGATCTCCATACTAATGCTGAATACATGTGTACTGAGTGTACATGTACACTGCACTGTGTTCTCACTCTTATTCATCTTTGGTGTCACTGCTGAGTCTAACTGATGATCTGCACACCAACTGGATTTTAAACACATCATTGAAATGCAGAAGGCTGGAGGCAAAGATGGACGTGCAGCCCAGAGAATGAACTGCGTTTCCTTTAGCGCCACCTTCAAGACAAAAATCCACTTCTGTGCAAGAAACGTGTGTAGGATAATGGACATCCAGCAGGGTAACGGAGGAGGACGCTGAGGGCGTCATCGCGTGTCCTGAAACACTCCGCGAAGAAACAAAAACGTCTTTCAAAGTGAAAATGAGAAATGTTTCTGTTGGTAAAATGTGACTAATAAAACTACAACAAAGATGGCCGAGCATCCAGAGTCACAGCCATAACACACCTGCACGTGTCCAGGTCGATCACATGACACCTGTCAGCTGATCACACTTCTTTTTTATGTTACATCCTAAACTTATTAATCTGCTTCGAAATGCTCAACACGGACGAAGAGGCCGTTAGCAGTGCTTTAGATCACCTTTAACGACGATCGATCGATTATTGGATTCAATGTGCCTTATTAAATTATAACTCACATTTAGTTACTCAGGTGTGTTCAGGTTCACCTGTGTGCACCTGCTGTTCACCTGTATACACCTGCTGTTCACCTGTGCGTGCCTGCTGTTCACCTGTGCACACCTGCTGTTCACCTGTGTGCACCTGCTGTTCACCTGTATACACCTGCTGTTCACCTGTGCACACCTGCTGTTCACCTGTATACACCTGCTGTTCACCTGTGTGCACCTGCTGTTCACCTGTGCACACCTGCTGTTCACCTGTGTGCACCTGCTGTTCACCTGTATACACCTGCTGTTCACCTGTGTGCACCTGCTGTTCACCTGTATACACCTGCTGTTCACCTGTGCGTGCCTGCTGTTTACCTGTGCACACCTGCTGTTCACCTGTGTACACCTGCTGTTCACCTGTGCACACCTGCTGTTCACCTGTGCACACCTGCTGTTCACCTGTATACACCTGCTGTTCACCTGTGTGCACCTGCTGTTCACCTGTACACGCCTGCTGTTCACCTGTACACGCCTGCTGTTCACCTGCTGTGAGTATCAGACAGACACACACCTGCAGTTCAGGCAGTGTAGTTAAATCTTTAATCTAATTAAAGGTTCGTTAATTCCGGGATGTGATTGTTGGTTTGGATGTTTTTTAAGATGAAAGTGTCTCAGTCTTTTTGTGTTTAGGCAACCGGTCCAGCAGACAGCAGCATCATCAGCATTATTGATACTTAGATAAGCGGCTGTATATTTAACAGCAGGTCCGCTGTGACTTATTGATCAGGGACATAAATCTGGTTCAGGGTCGATCGGTGTCTCGACCAGCTGCTCGCTGATTAATTAAACTTTTAATTTCCTCAGTCGATACTTCCTTAATATGCTTATATTGATCAGACTGTGTGTGTGTGTAAGTCTAGTTAATCAAACTTTAATTAGAATGAAAGATGCATTATGAGACATTCTCTTCTTCATCTTCACTTCTGTTCTTTTCTGCCCTTTTCGCCTCATTATTGCTTCATGTTTCATTAAAGCTCAAAGCTGAATCTGAGCAAACGTCGTGATGGAGCAGAAAAAAAGGATGATGACATCTTTTTCTAACGTACCAAATAAGAGGATGTCAGCTGACTTTCTTCGTCTTCTCTCAGAATAATTGTGTTTGTTTCATCTTTGTCTTCCAGTCTGTGTTCAGCCTTTAATTAGACCTGCAGGAGCACTTTGTCATTGACTTTCATCATCAGTGTGTTAATATTCATCAGACTTTACGCTGCACGTTGTTTTCGCAGTAAGCTGGATGTTTCTAACACCTTATTTAACATGTGAGTTATTCACATTGAGCTGTCGACTACATGTTGATTATGTGTGTATGAGTGGACAGAGGACAGAGGACAGTGTCATCACCGAATGTGGACGGGACACTCTGGACCTCTGCAGCGCGTCCGCTCAGGAGGAGCGTTCAATAACGAGAGGGCAGAAGGTAACAGTCTCCTGTGGGTGGAGTCAGGTCAGTGCGTCAAGCTGGACCGTGTGGAGCTGCAGGTGCTGATGTCACACAGGTGAAGCACCAGTGAGGTGGAGTTTTATGCAACTGTCAATAAAACTGAGCGGCTCGATTTTTAGTGGATGTTTATGAATCTGTGATGGGCCGTGTTGATATTTAACATTCAGTCTGTTCAATCGCTACGATCAGCATCAGACGTGCATACGACGTGCACGCGTCTCGTTGCTGATGATCTGTATGAACTGGAAACGTTTTCAGTTTATTGCTGTAGTGTAACTAGGGGACTACCTTAATTTGATGTTGCATTCGTTGATAAAATGTCGGGGCACCACCTTCCTCAGCTAAGAAGGACTGCAGAAATTAACTGCTATAACGCTGATAAATACTAACGAATGGACTAACAGTAAACCAGTCTGATAACCTGAAGTGTGAACTCTGGATACAGGGATCGTAGATATTCAGCTCAAAAGGACACCGTCTAACCAGGACTTCATTCAAAATATGATTTATTAAGCAGAATTATGGATAATGAGTGATGTATCATGAATAATAAGACAGAAGATGGGAGGTGATATGACAGAACACACAAGAAACTTGTGGCAACACAATGGTAAATAAATTGGCGATAGTGAGAGGCAGTCGAAAGGGAATAATGGGAACGCGAACGTAGAGTTAAGGGAAAGAACGATTAACGGAGAGAATTTGGACGAATTGACCGTCTCTTAACCTCACGGACCAACTCTTATTCAAACCCGCTTAGCATGCCTACTTGACTGACGGCGTCCCGCTGTGTTCTGCTCCGAACTGACTCGAAGATGCCCAGATGGTCGTCCTTGACTCGATCTGCTCAGTGGTCTGGTGAAGGCCAAGCGCACCAAGGTTACGAGCTGATGTTGGACGGTGACGTCTCTGGAACTGGTTCTTCGGTGTCAGTTACAGATGAGGGACGGCTCCGGATGGTTGTTAGCTGGACCAAGGATCAACAGCTGGCTGCAGGGTTTGGTTCAGTTGAGTCCGTGACGGATTGTTTTAGACTGACAGTACAAATTAAGAGTCTCTTCAATGGCCGGTCGAAGAAGGCTACAAAATTAGTATTACTTGCCTAAATTCACTGATGTTAAAACAAAACGTTTGGCTAGACAAAAAGGTTAACTTGAAAACTTGCGGCAAATTATAGAAACACGTCTTCTGAAAAATAAATCGGGAAAAACTTAAAGAGCAAAAAAACGACTGTGCAAAACTTAAGACAAAGAACTAAAAGACAAAACTAAACGTAACGTAACATAACTTAAGACAGGACGGAGTAACGCGCACTCTGAGTAACGCGCACTGAATTCATGCTGCGGCTGCAGACATTTAAATCTGCTCCAGAGGCGGGTCTAATGGGCCGGCCGTCGAACATGTGAGACGCTTTGTGACGCGCAGTCGCCTCAAGGAGCTGAATTAATCAATGACTCACACGAGGGGCTCATCTGCTTCTCACTATGGTCAATCACATATAACTTCAATAACAAATTTTCAATGACATTTCAACCTTGTTCACAGCATGCATCAGGCACTTCCTATGGTTGGGTGACAACATTAAATGATAATCCTGGTACAGTTTCATCCCAACATGAATAATGATTCAATGTATAACTAATACAAAAAAAATAGAAAAAAAGAAAGAAAGAAAGAAAGAAAGATAAAGAGATAAAGAAAAGCAGACTATATTTGCCAAAATGATGATCATCCTTATGATTATTCCATAATAAAAGTCTCATAAAGCAGTCAACTTTGAACCCTACGAACCCTTAGATAATAGGAAGGCTCCATTGCAGAGCCTCAGGCAAATCTTAAAACAAAGTTAGATTCACAGCTTGTCCTGGGACATGAGAGAACATGGGCATCATACAGATCATGGGTTTAGCCATGTGAATATGTCCATTGTTGAGTTGTACAGAGATGCAATTGTCAGGTATACCAAGAAACAAAGTCCTCTGGCTTACAAACAGTTCATTTTAAGGTTGGCTACTTTGCAACCCATCAGCAGACTCGGTTTGGGGATTCAGTTGAAGCCTGGCCTTTGTTCTTCCCAGCCGGCTTTACTTCCTTAGGGCTATTGGGGGACCATTAGCATTGACATGGGACATCCTGTTTCTCTTCGAAATCACACTTCATTATGAGCATTCTAGATGGTCTATAGTTCAATCAGTTAGACTGGTTTCCAACTCCGTTTCTCATGAGAAGTCAGAGAGGGTAAGAGAAGGAAGACATTATGGAGACGACACAAAGTGTGAGTGAACGAAAGACGTTAAAGCTGGAAGTGAAGCAGTGACACACACACACACACACACACACACACACGCACACACACGCACACACACAGTATTTGTACATCTTGACACACTTTGGCCTCTTGATGATGTCTTTCCTCTTTTTTAAATCGAGTTTTCAGAGTCAATAAAAGCTAGAAACATTTTGCAATAGAGCAAATTAAAACATAAAAAGGAGTCAAAGACTAAATGAAGCTCGTAAAGTAAAAGCAGAGACACATTAAAACAAACCCACAGAGACACTAAAGCACGAGCTCCACGGCCGTCTCCGAACTTTAATGGTCCAAAAATGACACGGTTGCCTGGCAACCGGTCATCAGATAACAACTCTTCCCTTGGCAGCCGGGGACGTTAAAAGTCATCGAGTGGAAGGAAAAGAAAAGACGGAGGAAACCTTCAGCCTCATCTGACCTCCATCAGCCCACAGCGAAGACGAACAGCCCAGACGACAGCCGTCACACAGAGACACGCCCCTTCATCTCACCTGAGGACGACTGGCGACTGTTTCTTAGAACTCTGCTCTGATGTTTGTCCATCGTTTCCTGCAGCACCGCTAAAGGACTTTTGTCTTCTTCCCTGTCAAAACTCAGTGCCTACATTACCCACAATGCAACTTGATCATTGACAGTTTTGTCAGTGGTCACCATCTTGATAGGTGGAGCGAGGTGAGACCGTGGGTCCAGGAAGCCCACGTCTGTCCCCTGACTGTCCCTCGTCAGTGACGGGCAGTGGTCCCACTCCTCCACGGCTCGACTCGTCTCAGAGGTTGCAGATTGTGTTTCAGCTCAGCTTGAAGGTCTGTGTGTCCTCATGGGAGGAAAGCCTAAAGAACTGTTCTGCTAACCTTTCATTGACAGGTGTGTCAGTGTGACGTCATCAGGTGTGCTAAAAATCTGATGTCGCTTAAAGACACTGGTAAAAACCCTGTTTCTGCACAATCACTTGTTCCAGCCTCCAGTTCAGGTGGTGGCGGCCTCTGAGCTCATTGGCACACCGCTACTAAACACTGAAGAAGAAGAAGAAGAAGAAGAAGAAGAAGAAGAAGAAGAAGAAGAAGAAGTAGTTGTACCAGAAGCAACCGTACCTGCCGCAACGTGCTAACTTCTCCCGTTATGTATCTTGTGTGTTACTATGAGACACGATGGGAATGAACCACCAGAGTCTGTTTGTGTGGATAAACGTATTTTTTAAACTGTATTTTCCACGGACTCAAAATGTGCAGATAAACCTGTCAGAACAGACTCTGCGCTGTTCTCTTTATCTAAAACATTTAACATCTGAATTACGCAGCACATCAGAGTGAGCCAACAATTTGAATGGAGTGTGTCTGGAGGAAAAGGCAATTCATACACCAGGCAATTCAAAGTGCTTTACAGAAGCATAAAAATACATTAAAATCATACATTTCAAAGAAAGAAAGAAAGAAAGACATTAGAAGAGAATAGAAACATAAAAATAAAATAAAATACATTTAAAGGAAAATTAAAAACAGAAGCCAGTAAAAGACAATAATTTAGCATTTAGAATGATTAATCAATAAGCAAATATATTTACTTTAAGTAAAAGCTGTAGTAAATAATAATGTTTTCAAGCCTGATTTAAATGAGCTGACAGGTGGTGCAGACCTCAGGTGTGCAGGGAGAATGTTCCACAGGTGAGGAGCAAAATAACTGAAAGCTGCTTCACTTTGTTTGCTTCTCATTCTGGGAACACACAGTAGACCTGTCCTGATGACCTGAGGGGTCTGGATGCTTCATATGGAGTCAATAAATCTAGAATATATTTTGGTCCTAGACCATTTAATGCTTTGTAGACCAACAGTAAGATTTTAAAGTCTATTCTTTGACTCACAGGAAGCCAGTGTAGTGATCTGAGGACTGGTGTGATATGGTCCATTTTTCTGCTGTTTGTAAGGACTCGTGCAGCATTTTGAATCAGCTGTAGTTGCTTAATTGTTTTTTTGTTTAGGCCAGTAAAGACTCCATTGCAATAGTCCAACCTACTGAAAATGAATGCATGAACAAGTTTTTCCATGTCTTCTTTGGACAGACATCCCTTGATTCTGGTTATATTTTTCAGGTGGTAGTAGGCTGATTTGGTAATCAGCTTTAAATGGTTGTTAAAATTCAGATCAGAATCAATAATTACACCAAGATTTCTGACTTTATCTGTTGTTGTCAGTGACATGGAGTTAAGGTGAGCACTGACCTTTGACCTTTCATTTTTGGGGCCAAAAACAATCACTTCTGTCTTATCTGCATTAAGCTGAAGAAAATTCTGGCACATCCACTCATTGATTTGATGAATACACTCACTCAGTGAAAGTAAGGGACTGTAGTCATGTGATGACACAGAAATATAAAGTTGTGTATCATCTGCGTAAGTATGATAAGAAATATTATGATGCTCCATAATCTGAGCTAGGGGCAACATGTAGATATTGAAAAGAAGCGGTCCAAGAATGGACCCTTGTGGCACCCCACACATCATCTTTTCTCATTCAGACACATGCTCACCAACTGACACAAAGTAGTCTCTATCTTGTAAATCGGATTTGAATGTCTAAAGTCCAAACGCTGAGAGCTTTTGTGGAGCAGCGACTAACTGCGGCTGCTGAAGAGATAATTGAGCTGTTTGAAAGAACGATAGCAGAGTACGAGGAGGAACTTTGCGTCTCACACTACCTACTCCGATACAGTAGGTGGCGATATGCACCGTGTAAGAGTTGCGAACTGCCATCAAATCCCACCAAGAAAAAAAAAAGAAATGGTATCGGAAGTAATTGTACTTATCATGGCTAACGTGCTAGCTTTCCCATCATTTATCACCCGTCCCTGTGCAACAAAGTTGGAGTGAAGCATCAGAGTTCGTATGTGGATAAAGTTTAAGTAGTGATGGTGAGATGAAGATGAAGTTGAAGCCTTCCAGCCAAAAGGTTCACAAAAAGGTTCTTTTCTCGAGGCTTCATGTGCACAACCTCCCCTGCTGGTCTAAGACTGTTAAACAGCCAGATATATTATTGGTGTTGATGGGTCGTACCGTGCCGACGCTTCAGAGCGGAACCTATAAATTATAGGTAATTTTATCAATTGCACTACATTCAAGACTGTCCTGCAGCAGTGCAACATGGGAATGACTGCCAAGAAAGATAAATCAATTCATCTTAATAAATGCATTTCAGGTATTGTTCATGTTTTCATTCAGAGAAATAAAATGGATTTTGTTGAGTGTACTATGGCTATGTAACATGACATACAGTGGAATCTAATATTACTTATCAAATGTTTATCAGTAAATAATTTTGTCAACATCTGAATAACTCAGAATGACAGGGGAACAGTTGTTTTCAAACTGTTGCAGTGTTTTAACAAGGTAAGAGGTGGACGTGCTGTGAACATGAAGAGGGACGTGAATCTGACTGTGCAACTTAAGCACTTTATTCATTTTTATTCAGAAACTAAAAAAACTGGAAAATGAAGCACATTGCACAACAAACACAAAACACGTGTCATAATGTGACTGAAAGTGTCCTTATTTTATTGGAGAGATCAGATCAAAATCAAAAAAAGCTCCATCAAAATGCTCCTCGATGTCACACAAACCAGCTGATCACCAACACCAACCCACAGAGTGGGCGGATCCATTGCTGATCCAGCGAGGCTTCGAACGTCGGCAGTGACGTCATTTCTCCCAAACGACACAAACGTCGATACGGGCTTCACTAAACACTTCCGGGATTTCTCGACACACTCTTCGAAGCGTCGGCACGGTACGACGATCACTGTATGTGGATAAAGTTTCAGGAAACTTTCGGAATGTTTCACCACGGACGCATCTCCTGTTGAAGCAGTCAGAATAGACTCTGAGCTGCTTTCTTTGTTTGAACGTTTGGAATCTGAATCATCTGTTGTTCTGCGAAGCTAATGAAGCTAACTTAGCTTGCTAGCTGGAAACACGTGGACGTGAACGTAGCAGCAGTTTTAACGGAGTGTGTCTGGAGGAAAAGCTGCTGTGAATCAGTAAAAATGTCTAAAGTCCAAACGCTGAGAGCTTTTGTGGAGCAGCGACTAACTGCGGCTGCTGAAGAGATAATTGAGCTGTTTGAAAGAACGATAGCAGAGTACGAGGAGGAACTTTGTGGACAAAGAAAACTACTGGACGCTGTTTTCCAGCCTGAAGTCCGCTTACACAGAGCAGGTTTGACTCTTTACTGCTTATTCTCACTGCAAACTGCTGGAAACCTGCTGACATCCTCTGATTTGAGAAAGAGTTCAGCTTCTATCGGGGCTCTCAACATATAATATATTAATGAAAGCCTTGAAAAGATCACAAACATCAGATTTGTTGGGCTTCAGTGTTTCTGCTGTATATTTGGGGCGGCAGTGAGACACAGCAGTCCAGCGGCCTCGCAAGGTCACGTGATTTGTTGGGGGGGTGGGGGGGGGGACTGTTCTCCACGTTGTCACGTGACCCGACAGCGACGGTTAGTGGCGATCATGCATCTGTTCTCATTTAACGTTTCCATGTTGAAGGAAGGTCAGTCTTACTGTGTTGAGTCAAGTGTCGTCTCATTGAGACAGTTTTGTCTGCATTGAAGCTCCAAATGAAAGTAGAAAACAGTCAAATATGATGAAGTCTGTGCGGTGTGGTTATCTGAAACCACTGAATTGATAGAAGATGTTGGCCGTGTCGCCCAGCCCTTATTACCACACTGTTATTTCATGGCCTTTCTGCTCTGATCAAATGCAAAGTGCACGATATGTTTGGAGTTTGCTTTAGTTTGAAAGACTTCCAAATATGTTCAACATCTCTGCACATTTAAGAAAGCGGTGCTTTAAATGTGAACAGGAAATGACAGTTTTCTAAAAGGTGTGTATGTGTTTCATGATCCTCCACAGACGTCCAGCAGCTGTTGGTGAGTCAAGAAGAGGATCCTCCTGAGCAGCAGGACTGTCTGGACAGTCTGGACCAGGAGGACCCACCAGAGCTGCCGCACATTAAAGAGGAACAGAAGGAACTGTGGACCAATCAGGAGGGAGAGCAGCTCGGAGGGCTGGAGGAGGCTGATCTCAGTAAGTTCACACTCAGTGTCCCTGTGAAGAGTGAAGAAGAGGCTGATGAAGAGGAACCTCAGTCCTCACAGCTTGATCAGAGACAAACTGAACAGATGAACACAGGATCTGATGGAGAGGACTGTAGAGGACCAGGACCAGACAGGAACTTTAATCCAGATCATTTCCAACCAGCTACTCATGACACGACTTCAGACTCCTCTGAACCTGAGCTGGACGACAGTTGTGACTGGGAACCTCCGTCAGGTTTGAAGCCTCTGAACAATGAAGAATGTGGAAGTGATATGGAATTTAATAGTGGAAAAACCTCAGTCAGCTCCTCTGAAGGGGCTACAAGCTTGAGCCAAAAGAAACATCTGCAGAAACACAATGGAATCCACACAGGAGTGAAATCAGGAAGAAAACGTTTCAGCTGCCCAAACTGTAAAAAAGGTTTTCAGTCGAGAATAGATGTTACGAGACACATGAGAATCCACACAGGGGAGAAACCCTTCAGTTGTTCAGTCTGTGGTAAAAGATTCACACGAAGCTCAACTTTGACCTCACATTTTCGAGTTCATACGGGAGATAAACCTTTCACATGCTCAGTTTGTAAAGCCAGTTTCCTTTACAGAAACAGTTTGGCCATACACATGAGAAAGCATAACGGGACGAAACCCTACAGTTGTTCAGTCTGTGGCAAAGGATTCACAGAAAGTTCAGGTTTGACCTCACATTTACGAGTTCATACAGGAGAAAAACCTTTCAAATGCTCAGTTTGTAAAGCAAGTTTCGGTCATGGAAGCAATTTGTCCAGACACATGAGAATCCACACAGGGGAGAAACCCTTCAGTTGCAGTGTTTGTGATAAAAGATTCACTCAGCTTGCTGGTATGAAGAAACACAAGTGTGTTGGTGAGAACAGTGGACGTAAATGAAACTGCAGAGATACTCGTCGAGCCAACTTTTCTAGCAGGATTGCGACACTGAAAGCAAGATTTGGCTCAACACTGATCATTTCAGAACTGTGAAATGGACACTAATAAGTTGTGCTTCATTGTTTCATCTGAGGTGAAGCCACATGATCTTTTAACTCTGTGTTGTTTGTGTCTACATGTGCCCTTTGATATTACATGTCGGGCTGTGTACCAAACCAGTTACTTATCTGGACAGATAACTCAGTAAACTCTGTGGTGCTTGTCAGCCATGACATGTTTCTCAACCATGAACAGATCGTTTACTGAACGCTGTGAGAGTAAAAACCCCACACATCTCAGTGCAGATCCAGCAGTGTGTCCGTCCTCGTCTTGCAGCTTTCTGAAGTGCTTTGCTTTTATTTTTTACAAAACCTCATTGGTTTGCTAAAACATCAGATCACTGTTTGTTTGTTGGGGACTACTTGACTTGATAAGTTGCATAACTGTGTTGGCATCTCTGGTTCAGCTTGAAAAGGTTTTCATTTCTGTTTTACAAATAAATATTTTAACGTCAGCGTCAACAGTCGTGTCCTCCTCAGCTCCCTGCTCTGTGGTGTCCCTCAGGGGACGGTCCTCGGACCAGTCCTGTTTCCTCTGGCTCATTTGTTCAGCTGCTTTCAGGACGTGTTATCTCACTGTTATGCTGATGATACACTGATCTATTTATCTGCTAAACCCAGTAACTGAAGCCAACTTTCTTCCGTCAGTGATTGCTTCGCTGCCACCAAAGAATAGATGTCTCTTAATTTCCTCCACCTAAACTCTGACTAAACAGAAACTCAGTATTGGTCCTGATACAAGTGATTTTCCTCTGCAGTTGATCAGTTTATTGGTCCATTTCACTCTAACATCAAATCTACTGCTAAGAATCTCTGATCAGTTCATGACCTTTGACCCACATGTTACAGAGCTTGTTCAGTCCTGTTTTCTGAAGCAGTCCTTTCAGAATGCAGCTGTCAAGCTCCTGTTCTTGCTTCCCTCCTTTGACTTCCTGTAAAATTCAGAATAAACTACAAGATCCTGTTGATGAATCCTCTGGAATCATCTTCCTCATCTTTCAGATGTGCTGAGTTTTTCTAAAAACGCTTTTCTACAGGCAAACCTTTTCATAGATCTTTGTTCTGGGCTTTGTTTTTTAGCTGGAAACACGGACGTGAACGTAGCAGCACATCAGAGTGAGCCAACAGTTTTAACGGAGTGTGTCTGGAGGAAAAGCTGCTGTGAATCAGTAAAAATGTCTAAAGTCCAAACGCTGAGAGCTTTTGTGGAGCAGCGACTAACTGCGGCTGCTGAAGAGATAATTGAGCTGTTTGAAAGAACGATAGCAGAGTACGAGGAGGAACTTTGTGGACAAAGAAAACTACTGGACGCTGTTTTCCAGCCTGAAGTCCGCTTACACAGAGCAGGTTTGGGAGGTAAAGGATAAAGGATACTATCAGAAGGAGAAAGTTTCAGCTGTTCAGTCTGTAAAAAAGCTTTTCTGTCGAGAATAGAGGTTGTGAGACACATGAGAATCCACACGGGGGAGAAACCCTTCAGTTGTTCAGTCTGTGGTAAAAGATTCGCACAAAGCTCAAAATTGACCTCACATTTAAGAGTTCACACAGGAGAAAAACCTTTCACATGCTCAGTTTGTAAAGCAAGTTTCAGTCATGGAAACACGTGAGAATCCACACCAGAGAGAAACCCTTCAGTTGTTCACAATGCGGTAAAACATTTGCCCAAGATGGAGCTCTGAGGCAGCACATGGTTGCTCACAGTTGGGAGAAACCATTCAATTGTTCAGTCTGAGGTAAAAATAATTGCACAAAAGGGAAATCTGAGACAACACCTGACTGTCCACATGGGGGACAAACCAGTTAGCTGCAACGTCTGTGATGAAAGGCTCCCTTGACTCGCTCTTATCACCAAACGCAGGTGTGCTGGTGAGACCAGGACGTGACGGAAGCCTGGACTGAACCACCGAGAGACGACTTGACTCAGAGTTCATCGTCACTGTGAGACAGACTCCAAAATAAGACGTGTCACATAAGATGAAGCCATGTGATCATTTTTATGTTTTCAGGCGTCATGCTGTTTCCTGGGAGCTGTGCGTTCGATCGTACGTGTGCTCGTCCACGTGAAATGTCTTTAAACTGTCCAAGTATTTTAAGCACTGAGGCCAACAGGTGTCTTCAAATATGATTTCTGAATGAAATGACTTCCGTCACCTTCCAGGAACTCAGTTTACCTCGAACTTAACGGCCTCTCCTGACCCTGAAGTTGGTCTCACTGTGTGTCTTAAAGGTCCAGACGTGTTTCAGTCTGTCTTCATCAGTTGTCTGATGTGTGTGTGTGTGTGTGTGTGTGGACAGTTTTGCTGTTGTTGTGTCTTCATCCTGGGTCTCGTGCGTATGTTTACTGCATTTATTTTGTCATGACAACAAACCTCCAAGTGACGACAAAGACGAGTCTGTCCACCAGGAAACAATCTGGAGTTTACTGGAAAAGTGAGGGGAACTCTGGGACGTCCTCTGCTGCTGTGGATTTTGTCTCTCATTGTATTCGTGTGTGAAATGGATAAAACTGATCTTGTAAAAGATCTTTATCATTTCTAATCAGAATTAAAGTGTTGCTACTCGATGCTTTCAGTCGTGTCGTCTTCTTTGTTTAACTGAGGCAGAAAAATGTTTGCTGGTTTAACTTGAAGGACGCCAGAACGTCCAAACGTTTCTTCTATCAGGGTTAAAAGTGAAGTCAAACATGTGTCTCGACTGTTGACTGCTTGATGACACTGATTTACGTTCATTTACTTTGTTTTTAAACTTTATTTAACAGATTTTGTGTCCTCACAGCATGAAAAAGTAAAAAGGCAAAGAAAGACGGAAGAGACAGCGACAGCTTCCAGAGACCGACGAACCCGAAACACCAGCAGTCAGCTGACAGCGAACAACAGGATCAGTAAAGCAGCGCGACACTGAAAACCCTCCAGACTGCAAACGCTGCTTCAGTCAGGGACGGGTGGACAATTTGTCCTCTTAATGAACGGGAAGAAAAGACTCCACATTTTCCCAAATTAATCATTAATGAAAGTCAATTTTTCCAGTCTGTGACAATAAAGGACGTCTCTCGTCTCGTCCAGTGGGTGTAAGACTGTTGACTTCCAGCTGGTCAGTTTTAGCCTGAAGCCTGTGAGCTGTCCCCTGTCCCCCGTTCTGTCAGCTGTCTCTGGCAGGGTGCTAAAACTCTGTCCGATGATGATGATGATGATGATGATGGTGATGGTGATGGTGATGGTGATGGTGATGGTGATGATGATGATGATGATGATGATGATGATGATGGTGATGGTGATGGTGATGATGATGATGATGATGATGATGATGATGATGGGATGTGCAAAGCATCTACCACAGGCCGCTGCACACGTCTTAGCCTAGCTTTAGCATAGTAGCTATGATGGAGCACTTTGCAGGAGAAGACCATGTCCTGCACAAACAGAACGTTCTGTGTCCACGCGTTAAAATGTCCACCCAGGCTTCCTCTGGTCTCCCCTGTCCCAGATCCTCCCCCCAGAGGGAAACACGCGTCCAGTCCCTTTTTCTTTGACCGTTTTCTGGAAACTGTATGAAATTTGAGCGGCGGCTCTGTTAGCTGAGGCCGCTCAGACTGAACCCTTCAGTGTATCTGTCCACCCGGCAGACACACCCTCCATTTTTACTCCCCTTTGCCCTTAATCCGTCTTTTCTGTCCTCCACACGCACACACACACGGCTCGGTTTCAAACACACACACACACACACACACACACACACACACACACACACACACACACACACACACACACACACACTCCCTTTAATACAGTGTGGTTTGTGTACTCGCTGTGTGTCGCTGGCTATCGGCTGTCATTGAGGAGCACTTTGCCGCCTCCTCGCCCTCCGTCTGCTGACACCAGGAAAACTCATTTCTCTGAATCCTCTCACAGGCTGTGACTGTTAGCCGTTTATCACGGGCAGCACAGCCGCCCGCCGCCCGCCGCTCAGGTGAAAGGATGCTTGTTACTGAGACGCCTCACGCACACCGCCGTGCGCGCACCTGCAGGTGGAGCTGAGGCCGCCCCCTGAAGGTGAGGCTCAGAACTGCTTATTAAGATTTAGACATCATCACGGACTGTCCAATCACGGCGCTGCGGCTGTCGTTCGCTGACCTTTTCAGCGTGTTGGATGAAAAATGGCAGATTGAGTGTTGAAGTGAGGAGACGATGAAGAGTTTCTGAAATGTGATGTTTTGTCATAAATTAAGAACTGACTCTTCTCGAGTTCATTATCTTTTTGACTGTTTAGTGAACGGCGCTCGTGCAGGAGACGTGATGTCCACAGTCCTTCAGGGGACAGTCCCTCTTCAAAGGTTACCTCTCACTGTTTTTCACTTTCCAGCTCCACTCCAGATGAGGACGATAAAACCGCCAGGACGGACAAGTAACATGTCTTCAGAGAGACTGTGTGTGTGTGTGTGTGTGTGTGTGTGTGTGTGTGTGTGTGTGTGTGTGTGTGTGTGTGTGTGTGTGTGTGTGTGTGTGTGTGTGTGTGTGTGTGTGTGAAGCACACTATCATCTAGAGGCCAGAAGCGTTCAGGCTTCAGATCCTCGACATGAGACAGTTAGAATCATTCACTCTGAGTGTAATCTGCCTTTCCTTGTTTGTTGTTAGTCAGTTATGCTGTCAGTCATCATATGTGTGAGTGTGAGTCTTGAAGAACGTTGTCATTAATCATCAGAAGGTGTCTGACGCATGTAGTGAACGATGTCACTGGAATATTGATGGTTTAGAATATATGTGATTGACTGCAGAGAGACGCAGATGAGTCCAATCATTGGTTGTTTTTTTCTCTCCATAGGATGAAATCACAGCGTTCACCTGTCAATCATTCTACATGCTGGACGGTCTGTTCGTCACAGAAACGCCGCAGAGCGTCCAAATGACTCGTCCTGCAGCGCGTCAAGCCTCACGTCTTCTTTGTACTTCTTTCATTTTCATCTTTGTTACGTCTTCTTGGACGTTGTCTCTCTGTCGTCTCACTTCTTAGTTCGAGACCAGTCTTTACTTTTCAGCATTTTAGTTTTTTTATAGTAATAATAGCAGAAGACATCGTCGGCTATTATTACTATCAGCATGCTGTCAATCTTTTGTCCGCTTTAACTCGCTGCGTTAAAATGCATACGTTTCTCAGAGTTAAGCCGAACTCTTCTTTTCTTTAAGCATTTAAGCCGAATCGCGTAAGAAGATTTTTGTAGATCCTTTCGACCGTCCACCGTCCACGGTTGGTGTCCTTTTTGTCACGTCACATAAAGTTAACTCTGTTGAGCACTTTCATGTCGAGTTTAATCACTCATGTCTAGTCTTGTCGTTCACTTCCTGTTTTATTTTGTACTCACCTTCTCCCTTTCGGTTCAGGCACTTGACTTCCTCCTTCGTGTGATTGTCTCTCCGGCCCTGACTGGTCTCACCTGTGTTCCCCTCCCTCATGTATAAATAGTGCTCGTCTCCCTTCGTCTCGCGTCATGATCGTGTGTGTTCTGTCGTCTTCAGCTCAACAATTGAATTTGTTTGCTTTGAGTTTATATTTTTGGTCGTCTTCAGAGAACGCTTCGTGTTGTGTTGTGTGTCCTCCATGGGAGCGCCGTTTGCTTGCTGGTTTTCTCCCAGTAAAACCTTTGTTAAACCTCACTGCCGGCAAACATTAAAGTTCACTGAGCTGATCTGTGAGTGACTTTTACTTCTAAGAGGAGTCAGTCAGGCGGGATGAAGAGTAGAGGAGGCTGTAGGGAGGAGGAGAGAAGGCAGGGAGGGGGCGGGTGGAGGCAAGCGGTGACGTCCTGTTGGAGCCGCTCCGTGTTGAGGTGGAGCAGACTCTCCATCGAAGGTCGATTTATACCAGCAGCTCCGCTGTGGAGGAGCTCTGCAGCCTGAGAGGCCTCCACCAGCCTCCACCAGCCTCCACCAGCCTCCACCAGCCTCCACCAGGTCCTCCATATCTGCTGCTCCACCCAGAGGCGCCTCTGTCTGACGTCTTTCACACGAGGAGTCTTTGGAAAGATAAAAATTATTTTACACTCAACATGTTTCACATCCAGACGTAAAGACGGTCAGTGACCTTTGACCTCTGCATTAAAACCACGTGACCCTGTACCATGTGACCATGACACGGCGCTCGTCAGCGTGCTGCTGCAGGTTTTCAGGTGGACTCACCTGAAGATGATCTCTCTCACCTGGACTCACACTGACGAGCAGCACGCTGTAAAAAGTGCTGATGTGTGAGGGAGCGCCGAGCTGCAGAGGCCGAAAGACCACAGCTGAATGACTCTCTGTGACCTTTGACCTGCACCGACGGTCTGCAGGCTTCTGGGAAATGTTATTTGTCCAAACGTTGAGATATTTCACTGTAGACCCAACGATGGACAGACATCCCAAATAAACACTAAAAAAGGTTTCATTCCAGGAGGCGTCTCTCCTGAAGCCAGCAGATTTTCAGGTGATGGATTTTCACCTCCTCACATGACTGTAGCACAGCTTCACAACCATCCCATGAAGAACATTTTTCTCTGCAGAATATTTAAATTCAGTTTGTCTTCCAGAAACCATTCATGAAATAAATGCCTAAGTGTCCCTGGAGGATAAAGTGAGACCCTAAGGGAGGCAGAGACAGTCTGACAGGGACACATTTGACTTTATAAAACCTCCCTGTCGACTTTCTCACAGCTGCTCCTTCTTCCTCCTGCCAGGAAGACGAAGACCCGGCGATGGAAATGACTCACTAACATCCACCATGCAGTCTGACCAATCAGCCGTCTCAAATCTCAGTCACACATGTCCAACTCTGGTCCTCTCAAACAGAATTTTACAAGTTAAAGACAGCTAACAGCTAACAGTCAGCTAACAGCTAACAGATGTTAGCAAGTGACAGTCAGCTAACAGTCAGCTAACAGCTAACAGATGTTAGCAACTGACAGTCAGCTAGCAGTCAGCTAACAGTCCGCTAACAGACAGCTAACAGTCAGCTAACAGACAGCTAACAGTCAGCTAACAGTCTGCTAACAGTCCGCTAACAGACAGCTAACAGTCAGCTAACAGTCCGCTAACAGACAGCTAACAGTCAGCTAACAGTCCGCTAACAGACAGCTAACAGTCAGCTAACAGTCCGCTAACAGACAGCTAACAGTCAGCTAACAGACAGCTAACAGTCAGCTAACAGACAGCTAACAGACAGCTAACAGACAGCTAACAGTCAGCTAACAGTCAGCTAACAGACAGCTAACAGACAGCTAACAGTCAGCTAACAGTCAGCTAACAGACAGCTAACAGACAGCTAACAGTCAGCTAACAGTCAGCTAACAGACAGCTAACAGTCAGCTAACAGTCCGCTAACAGACAGCTAACAGACAGCTAACAGACAGCTAACAGTCAGCTAACAGACAGCTAACAGTCAGCTAACAGACAGCTAACAGACAGCTAACAGTCAGCTAACAGACAGCTAACAGTCGCCCACCCTCCCCTACAGTGGCTGCTAAAAGCATGAGGGCCCTCTCTGGAGTCAGTGTCTGGTTTGTCCTTCCGGGCTGCCGTAGAAACGTGGTGGGGCTTCTCATCAACAACAATGAAGCCCACGTGAACAGGCAGTTTAGGGTTTGTCGGGGCAGAACAGATGGACCAGACAGAAACTGGCTTCAGCTGCATCGCTGTGTGTTGGTGTGTGCGTGGCTTCAGCCTCACTTTGGTCCAGACTGAAACACGTCAGCAGGGACTGCGAGTGAACGATGGTCGCAGGAAATAACCACGAGCCACAAACTTTTAGCACGGTGAGGCCGCGTCGTGTCTGCACCAGTGAAACCCAAACCAAGTTTAATGTTTGCTGTTTAATGTTGTTTAATGTTTTCTTACATTGCTGAGAAAGACGGAGATCAACAGACGGATTTCTGACCTCCTTCCTGGACATTTGTGGCGTGGCGTGGAGCGCCGTGGCGTGGAGCGCCGTGGCGTGGAGCGCCGTGGCGTGGAGCGCCGTGGCGTGGAGCGCCGTGGCGTGGAGCGCCGTGGCGTGGAGCGCCGTGGCGTGGAGCGCCGTGGCGTGGAGGCGCCTCACCGTGTTTCCACTGTGGAGTCTCACTCGTTGTTTGTGACTCTCTGTTCCTGCTGCAGTTGGCAGCTCAGTGGACAGATGGGATTAAAAACCAGAGACACGTTCACAGACTGCTGGCAGGATGTTGTCCCCTGAGGGGGAAAAACTCAATGACTGTTGGACAAAGTCTCTTCCTGTTTATGTCTCTGCTGAGTTCCATCAAATCAGGTTCAGTCAAAGTACTAAAAACAAAGTGGAGTTTGAAGGAAGCCTGCGTTCATCAGGCCAATTAAAGGTGCCATGAAGATGCATCATGGGAAATGTAGGACACATTATGAGACGAAATAAACCGACCACACGAGCTTCACAGAGCTGCTTCCACCTGCTTCCTGTTTGGACCTGAAGACCTCCCGCAGGAGCGCACGAGAAGCTGATCAGTTTCGGTTATTTCACATCAGAGTTTCTGTGTTTTCTGCGTCTCTGAGCTCTTTTCTCTGCTTTGGATTTGACGTCAATCGACATGTTGGAAGTTTTACGCCCACACTGATGACACTTTTCAGTGTTCAGCCCTTCAGAAAAAACACCTTCCACATCTTTCATGAACTTTAACTTCACCTTTTTCAGCATTTAGCTCTGAATATTTAATGTTACGGAGAAATGCTTCAGGTTTTCATGGGCTTTTAGGTTTATCATCTCTATCTGGACTTCAAACACTTGCGTGGCTGCATC
>NC_092072.1:687500-702500 GCF_039877785.1 Chaetodon trifascialis
TGTAGCCAGTCACTGAGATTAGCTACCCATTAGTGGGTGAGTGACCAACAAGTGACCAACCAGATGCTGAAAGTAGCTCAGGGTCCACCAGTAATTAGCCAGCTAGTAACTAGCGAGCTGCTTAAATCATCTATGCTATGTTGTAACGAACCAGTTAGCAAAACTAACTAGCCATGGGCTAACAGCAACTTGTAATAATATGAAAGTAACGGACCAGGAAGTAGTCTGATGTTAGCAGTTAGCCAGAAGCAAACATTAAAGCTGCGAATCACAGCCTTTGTGTCGCTAAAAGAGTCGTGAGGTCTGTTTTTCAGTCTGTTTTCAGCTGGTTTTTACTGCTTTCACTGTTCCTGCATCATGTTTTATCCACGTTTTAATTCAGACGTTTTCATTTCAGTTTGTTTCCGAGCAGGAAATGTTAATCAGTCTCACACGGATGCTGCGCTCCTCTCCGTTCCTCGTTCCCTCCGTCCTGTGATTGAACTGCAGGTTAGAGGCTGCTGCAGGCTGTTTGCCAGATGTCAGTCTGAACGAGCCGTTTTAAGCAGGATTAACGCTCGTCGTGTCTCCGTCTGCGCTTCACATCCGGACGAGGAGGACAGGACGAGTGCTTCCTCCCACAGCTTCATCGACGTTGAGTAAACACCTGAAATTATCAAAGCTGCGTTTCAAACCGCTGATGCGTCACGGCTGTTGTTTCCTGAGCCGCCCACCGATGAACGTGATGTGGAAATGATGTTTTTAGACGAACAGCTTGACAGTTTGACATTCGTGAGTGATTCTGCAGGAAAATATGGTTCGAGGAAACAGAACGTCCTGTTCAGGGAAAGCTCGAGTGCTAGTCGGGAAAATATGCAGAAAATAAAACTGAGAGAAGCTGATGGGAAAATTATTCGCTTCCTCTCGGAGAGTCAGATGACTCACATCAGTTTCTGTGCATTAAAGTAAAAATCTGGTGACGTTTAATATTTTCCTTTTATCGTCAAATCTCTTCTTCCTCTGAGCCGTTGACCTCCATTAAAACACATCAGTGAGCCTCACACACACTCCTTCATCACCAAGAACACTCGCTGCAGTTTATTCTGACTCACACACACACACACACACACACACACACACACACACACACACACAAACACACACACACACACACACTACAGCACCAAATATTCATTCATTCATCCGCTGCTGAAAATAGTCCCAGCAGATGCTCTTTGTCCTCCTGTTTGTCTGAGAGAAAGTTCAGCGAGCAGCTGATTGAGGAACCTTTTAAAACGAGAAACTTTAGATTTTGTCATTTTTCTTCACACAGGAAGTCAAAAAGTATTGAGAGCTGTGGAGTCAGGCCGTTAGCCTAGCTTAGCATAAAGACAGTAACCAAGGGGAAGCAGCTAGCCTGGACGTGTCCGCTGAGAAAATCCATCTCACAGATTAACATGTCGGTTTAATCTGAACACAAACTCAAAGCTCGTTCATCTGGACCTTCAGGAGTCTGATCGTCTGCCAGCAGAGATCAATAACCCATGAACCTTTGTGTGTATGTGGAACGAGAAAAGACGTCCACTTTCCCACAGCACACGGAGGAACTGAGTTTCAGGAGTTTACCTGAAGGCTGCACTGAGCACGCTCTGCAGGTGAAGATGTGCTTGAACTTGTCAGCAGTGTTTTGGTTCGTGCGGGGCGATGAAGAGCGCTGACAGCAGATCTCTGAAGCACAAACAGTGAATGTGTGAAGCTGTGAGCCGTCAGCGTCCTCAGTCCAGAGCCCTGCACGTCCACCGGGCTGCAGGTCGTGCACACCTGAGCCTCGCTCTGCAGCTCATCAAACACCCTCTACGAGAGCCGGGAGGGAGGCGTGGATGGTGCTGATGACTTCTCTGAAGGAACGGTTGAAAGAATCCCGTCGCCGCTGCCTCTTCCTCACCTTCGTCGTCACGTGTCACAGGATGAAGTGGGAGACCACACAAACCGTCTCACCACCACAGGCTTTCAGTGACGGTGCATCTCGTTTCCTGTGTGAAGCAGTTAAAGAGCCACAACTCTAAATCTAATCTCATGAATGTTGTTTTACCTAAAAGGAGCAGCATGAGATGCTGTAATGTTACTGCTGACACAAAGACGATTTCAGCCTTTGAACTGCACACTTCTTCTTCTTCTTCTTCTTCTTCTTCTTCTTCTTCTTCTGTGCGTTCGCTGGCTGAACTCCTGCAGGGTGACGATGACCTCTGACCTGCAGAACACACACAGATTGTGTGTGTGAGCTGATTTCTCTCTTTGCTTCACGCCTCAGGATTATTCTGCGCCCTCCTCCAGTTTGTTGCTGAGCTAACGGGAAAGCTGCGAGTCTCTCAGTGTGACGGCGGCTGACAGCAGCTGCTCGCTGGGCTTTGACTTCCTCTGAATGAAGGAGACTCAACCTGCAGCTGCTGCCTGGCCACCTGCCGAAGGATCCCAACAATGCGTTGAAATGCAGCGAACAGGCCGAACAGCAGCAGACAGGAAGGACGTTAACAGGAAGTACAAAAAATGGACTTTTATTCATCAAAAAGTCGGGCTGTAACTGAGACTTCCAGCTTTCTATACATTCTCATTATGTCATTATATGATATGAAAAACACGACAGCCGTTTGTTGAAATGCTGTTTACACACATACTGCACATAATAAGTAATCTATTACTTTGCCCACTCAGGATTTATTCATTAGCACTATTTTCATTAATTACAGTTCACAGAAACATTAGTCTTATATGAACAGTCCAGCCGTGGTGCGTTCATGGTCATCGTCTCTATATTCATAGTTGGAGCTGACTCTGATGAAAACCACCTGACTGTGTTTCCTCTGCATCACGTAGCATCACTGACGATCGGTCAGTGAGCTCTGTGAAGAGCAGGAGGAAAGATAAGACGCAGATGGAAACACTCCATCTGTGTGACGGAGCAGAGCGTGAGGTGGACGGATTCCCTCACATCTCTGTTTGTGTTGAGCGTAAAGAGATCAGATGTCGGTCAGTCCGCTGACTGCTGAAGTTCAGCTGCAGCGAAATGAAAAGACGGCTGTGATGGACGTTATCAGAGAGTGAAGAGCCTCAGAGGAGCTCACCGATAAAAGCCTTTTCACTGATGAGAGGCTCCGACGGACTGAACCCATTCACATCCTGAGAGAAAAATCCTGAATGGACTCAGAGGTGACTGAGGTCTCTGGACGGAAGGAGAGAAGACATCAGCATGAACATCAGCATGAACATCAGCATGAACATCAGCAGCATGAACATCAGCATGAACATCAGCATGAACATCAGCAGCATGAACATCAGCATGAACATCAGCAGCATGAACATCAGCATGAACATCAGCAGCATGAACATCAGCATGAACATCAGCATGAACATCAGCAGCATGAACATCAGCATGAACATCAGCAGCATGAACATCAGCATGAACATCAGCAGCATGAACATCAGCAGCATGAACATCAGCATGAACATCAGCATGAACATCAGCATGAACATCAGCATGAACATCAGCAGCATGAACATCAGCATGAACATCAGCATGAACATCAGCAGCATGAACATCAGCATGAACATCAGCAGCATGAACATCAGCAGCATGAACATCAGCATGAACATCAGCAGCATGAACATCAGCATGAACATCAGCATGAACATCAGCATGAACATCAGCATGAACATCAGCAGCATGAACATCAGCATGAACATCAGCATGAACATCAGCATGAACATCAGCAGCATGAACATCAGCATGAACATCAGCATGAACATCAGCAGCATGAACATCAGCATGAACATCAGCAGCATGAACATCAGCATGAACATCAGCAGCATGAACATCAGCATGAACATCAGCATGAACATCAGCAGCATGAACATCAGCATGAACATCAGCAGCATGAACATCAGCATGAACATCAGCAGCATGAACATCAGCATGAACATCAGCAGCATGAACATCAGCATGAACATCAGCAGCATGAACATCAGCATGAACATCAGCAGCATGAACATCAGCATGAACATCAGCAGCATGAACATCAGCATGAACATCAGCATGAACATCAGCATGAACATCAGCAGCATGAACATCAGCATGAACATCAGCATGAACATCATTTCTTTTCTGCATATTTAATTAGATCATTTGTATCCATGGACATTAAATGTCATTTGAAAAATAATTGTTTAATATAAATAATCAAGTGGAGAGAGCTGACCAATCAGAGCAGACTGGGCTTTTCTGGAGGGGCCTTAAAGAGACAGGCCCTAAAACTCAGACAGAGGGTGAATCGTCCCTCAGACAGAGGGTGAAGCGTCCCTCAGACAGAGGGTGAATCGTCCCTCAGACAGAGGGTGAATCGTCCCTCAGACAGAGGGTGAAGCGTCCCTCAGACAGAGGGTGAAGCGTCCCTCAGACAGAGGGTGAATCGTCCCTCAGACAGAGGGTGAAGCGTCCCTCAGACAGAGGGTGAAGCGTCCCTCAGACAGAGGGTGAATCGTCCCTCAGACAGAGGGTGAAGCGTCCCTCAGACAGAGGGTGAAGCGTCCCTCAGACAGAGGGTGAATCGTCCCTCAGACAGAGGGTGAAGCGTCCCTCAGACAGAGGGTGAAGCGTCCCTCAGACAGAGGGTGAAGCGTCCCTCAGACAGAGGGTGAATAGCTGCAGCAGTGAGAAACACAATGAGTTTCATCGTGTTTTATTTAAGTATGTAAAAGTTTTCTAGTAGAAACCAAAATGAAAGTCTGAACCTGGAAATGACCAGAAACACCTTGAACATCACGTGTGCTCCATCAGAGGAAGGTTTCACACAGCAGACTGAAGCAGAGCTCGCTGTGTTTGCACTATTTTCTCCTCCACATCTTCATCACGTCCATCGTCTTCCTCGGTGACCTCAGTTTTATCCTCTGTGCGTTTCACTTCTCTTCACAGACAACAGTTACTGGACGAAGTCCAGCACTTTTCTGAAAAAGACGTTTTTTACTGAAGTCAGAGCCAGCTGAGGTGGTGAGGAGGAGGAGGAGGAGGAGGAGGAGGAAGAGGAGCATCAGTGGAGTTCAGGAGGTTAAATACAGTTTTCTAACAAAACAAGCTTCAAGCAGCAGCAGCGGCGGCGGCGGCGGCGGACATGTTCAAACCTCACAACATGTTATTTTCTAAGCGTCTCCCTCCATTACCTGCTCTTTGCTCTGTTTCCACATCCCTCTGTGTCGCCTCCTTTACCTCCACCCTCCTCCTCCTCCTCCTCCTCCTCATCCTCCTCTTTTCTTCCCTCCAGGAGGCTCAAACCCTTCAGCAGCCCTTCTGCTCATCTCCGGCAGCCCCGTCGCCTCCTGACCTTGACTTTGAACATGAAATCGCTGCCCAACTGCAGAGAAGAGGGAATCGAGGTCACAGTGTGGAGGATGAAGGGGAGGAGGAGGAGGAGGAGGAGGGAGAGAAATTCAATAAAAAAGATACCCAAGCGAAGATGAAGGAGAAATGTCTAAAATGTGGATTTACAGAAATAAAGTGAAGGCTGGAGGAAGAGAATATGTGACGGAAAACACTGAAGGAAACAAACACAGCAGAGACGAGACGAAGAAAACAAGACAGAAAAGATGAAGAGCAGGACGGAGGACAGAAGAGTCTTTTCAGCTCAACACAAAGGCAGAAGGAACAATAGAGACTGAAAGGAAGAAGGAGTGAACAGAAAGGTGAGCGAAACAGAAATCAAAGGAAATGAAATAACAGCAGGTTTGATGAAAGACTGCTGAAGACTCACTCGTTCATTCGCTTCGTACGTGATGACATGAAAACAGACTCATGTTCGCAGCTTCTGGGTTTAGTCCCTTTGAACAACAGGATATGAGGAGTGAAAGGTGGTGATGACATGAACTCAAAGATGACATGCTGAAGGTTTGGTCGTGACCAGGTGAAGCACTTCCTGTCTGCTGTCATCGGTCTCTTTGATCAGGTCATCTGACCCTCTCTGATTGGCCACGATGTGTCTGATTGGACGGCATTTCCTCCTCTGTACCTCAGGTTGGATCGGGGTCCCCCCGGTTCGTTCCTGGGTCCACTGCTGTTTCCCTTCCCGACCCAACCCTGAACAAACATGGTGACGGCATCACTTTGGGCTCATTGTGACCACATTTCTCTCTATTTTCACAAAGATTCCAAACGATTGATTGATTGATCGAGAGAATGATCAGCAGATTGATCCAGAATGAGGACAACAGACACAGGAGACACAATGATCTACAGAGACCAGAGACAAGAGGACAGCAGACAAAGGAGACACAATGATCTACAGAGACCAGAGACAAGAGGACAACAGACACAGGAGACACAATGATCTACAGAGACAAGAGGACAGCAGACACAGGAGACACAATGATCTACAGAGACCAGAGACAAGAGGACAGCAGACCAAAAACATCAAAACATCAAAATCAGCCTGTTCAATAAAATCCTGTACATGTCAATCACAGACACACACACACACACACACACACACACACACACACACACACACACACACACACACACACACACACACACACACTTGTTGGTTGGCAGCAGTTAGACTCAAACAAGAGAGGAAATTAGTGACGATGAGTGTGTGTATGCGTGTGTGTGCGTGCGTGTGTGTGCATGTGTGTGTGTGTGCCTGTGTGTTTGTGCGTGTGTGTGTGTGTTTGTGTGTGTGTGTTTGTGCGTGCGCGTGTGTGATATAATAATTTCAGGTGTGTGTACGATAATGAGCCAACTGCAATTACAGCCTTTCTGCTCTAATTAGCACTATTCATCCTCCACCCCCCCACCCCCCCTCTTTGGCTCCTTTGATGCCTCCTAACATCCTCCCTTTCCTTCCTCGTCTGTCCAGCGCCCCCTCTGGATGCGGAGGCGCTGCAGAGTAAACCCTCACGGCGTAAGAAGACGTGAAGAAGAAGCAGCCGTCAGACGTGAGGACCAGCGTCACGCAGGTTTAAACTTAAATCCATCTTAAAACGCCAACGACGACTTTTTATTACAAATAAACAAATATTGATAAAAGATTGAAGATCGGAGCGTAAACAGGAACTTGTACCTTTTACTCCACTACATTTGTCTCAGCTTTAGTTACTAGTTACTTTCAGATTACCTTTTTTCAATGCCCGCCCTATCCAGTGAAAACCTCGTATCTCCAGCCAATGTTGCCAGTAAACTCAAGGATTTTCTTTCTTTTCTCTCTTTATGCACCAAAATACCAAACGCACTTGGCATTAAACCTATTAGTGATTGTGAAGCCTTGAAGCTAAACTCTGATAACACTTGGCTGAAGCTTGAAATGTCTAACTGTGAAGGTTTCAGCTCAAAGCTTCAGACGAGCGGCGGCCAGCGAGCTGAGCAACGTTAGCGTTAGCAACGTTAGCAAAGAGCTGCAAGAAACCAGCAGCAGCCCGAACACAAAGAACCACACAGGCACACACACACACACACACACGCACGCACACACACACACACACACACACACGCACGCACGCACACACACACACACACACACACACACACACACACACACACACACACAGCCAAAATTCTGCTGTTCAGTGAATTCACAGAGACATGACAGCAGTAGCTGGAGGTGTCAACATAATTGCACAAAACCAGACACTCAATACACACACACACACACACACACACACACACACACACACACACACACACACACACACACACACACACACACACACACACAGCACAGAGCTCAGTTTAATTACATCTCAACACTTGGCAGTGTTTGTCTCCTCCACAGCATGCTGGTAGCAGGACGGACACAAAAACACACATTTGCTCAGACGAAAGGAAATGTCCACACATGCACGCACACACGCACGCACACCCACGCTGCGTGCTGATTGGACGGCTGACTGGTGACGTCATCAGATCCTCTGTTCTCCTCTTTGAGGCAGCTTGAAAAAGAAGTTTTGTGTTTGTTTTGAGATTTCTTTGTGAAAAAATGAAAAGTACAAATAGAACATGAGTCGTGTCCTCAGAGAGTTCAAAAAAACTTTATTTAAAGAAAACTGCAGCGTGCAGACGGCACTGACTGCTCTGAAGACGCTCACAGAACCACGTCTGCACACTGCGCCTCGTGGCACTGAAACTGTTCACGGTCTGTTTGGATTCAGCGGCTGAAGTCAAACCAGCTCAAAGAAAGAGAAATGAGAAACAGACAGGTGAACCTTTACCTGAGAGAAAGGTGGAGCCTGGAGCCTCTCTGTGATTGGACAGAACCACATTCGCCAGCGTTTGGTCACATGACTTCAGCACAGATGTGACATGAGGTGGAGCTCGTCCTCCTGGAGCTCGTCCTCCTGGAGGACGTCCTCCTGGAGCTCGTCCACCTGGAGGACGTCCTCCTGGAGCTCGTCCACCTGGAGCTCGTCCTCCTGGAGGACGTCCTCCTGGAGCTCGTCCTCCTGGAGGACGTCCCCCTGGAGCTCGTCCACCTGGAGCTCGTCCACCTGGAGCTCGTCCTCCTGGAGCTCGTCCTCCTGGAGGACGTCCTCCTGGAGCTCGTCCTCCTGGAGCTCGTCCTCCTTCAGTCAAACTGGTTGATCCGTGCTGGTTTGGTCATGTCGTGAACGTTTGACATACTGATGAAGATTAAATTTGGTGGTGGTCTTGGATGTCCCCGGGTCTTTGAGCATCACTGGACGCTACCTCGCTGGCTTCCCCCACAGGCGCTAACAGAGCAAAACGTTGGAGCACTATTTCAGTTCATCCTCAGTTTTCTTGAAACTGTCAATATCCCAAATCTGCACAGTCGGTGTCTCAGCTGTCAGAAGTCTGATATCCGACATGTCGTGTCTGTTCTGTTGTTGTTGTTGTTGTTGTTGTTGTTGTTGTTGTTGTTGTTGTCGTCGTCGTTGTCGTCCGCTCTGCAGTGTATCGAGTCTTATTTCATTTCTCACCTTCTGTTTGAGGTATGAATTCCTTCCCGGGTGGATCGGGGTCAAAGACCTCTGCTGCTCGCCCTGCAGATTCAGAGGCAGCGGGTCTGCAGAGGAGGAAATGACTTCTTCTCGTCTAACTATTTCTTCCATTTTCCTCTTCTGGGGTCACATCTAAGCTCTGAATGCTGCTCAGACTCTCTGTAAAGAACTTGCTCTCCTTCCTTTTGTTGGTTTGGAGCCTCTGGTCGTCGTCTCTCCGGGCTTCTCCTCCCGCTGCCTGAAAGCAGATTATAGCTACTGTACACACACTGTGTGTGAGTTCACATACTGCACTGAATAAATTCTAATAACACCTTGTGTACCTCTGCTGATCCCTGCAGGCAAACGCTGGGCTGTAATTCTCCTTTCAGAGCGTTTTCCCCCACAGAGACGCCACGAGCTGATCTGCAGGAGAAGAAATAAACGACGGCACAGACGAGCTTTGCTTTTGTCTGCTGCTTCTGCCTTTGAGGACACTCTGTCCTCTACTCCACCTGTGAGGAGGTCAAAGGTCAGAGGCAGCAGAGCCGTGAGGTCACGGCAAGTTTGTGACTGAATATGGATCGATTTCGTTTGAAGTGCCCTGAAGCAAGGCAGCTTTGTTTGGGAAAATGTTCTCTGGCTTTATTCACATTAATAGAGACAGACAGATGGACGGACGGACAGAGAGACAGAGAGACGGACAGACAGACGGACAGACAGACAGACAGACAGACAGACAGACAGACAGACAGACAGACGGACGGACAGACAGACAGACAGACAGACAGACAGACAGACAGACAGACAGACAGACGGACAGACAGACAGACAGACAGACAGACAGACGGACGGACAGACAGACAGACAGACAGACAGACAGACAGACGGACAGAGAGACAGACAGAACTCAGCAGACAGCCCCCTTCTGACCCTGGAGCTCCAGATCAGCTGGTTCCCAGGACCTGGACTCACACACACCCACACACACACACACACACACACACACACACACACACACACACACACACACACACACGTCATGCTTCCATAGACTTGCATTCATTTCCTGGACACTTACCCGAACCTTGAACCTTGAACCTTGACCTCAGTCTTCTTGATTGACATTATGTGGACCTGCATTTTGTCTCCGTGAGGAAGACATTTGGGAGGAGAGGGCTGTTTCGGGATGCAGCATGAAGAAGGTGGACAGTTTGTGGGGACAGAATGTTTTTGTTTGTTTGTCTGACGTCAGCACATTTTTAGAAAGTCAAATCTGGACATTTGTGACGTTTATGAAGTTTGAGTATTTTGGCAAAATAAAAGCATGAGGACATTCTTACAAAGCATTTTAGGAAAGTCATGACTTTAAAATACTTTTAAAAAGACTTTTTCTGGACGTGCTTGGAGAGGGATGTGGACAACTTTGTGGACATTTTTAGACACTTTGCTTTAAAGTGAGTGAGGACATTTTATTCAAATGTTTCCTTTTTGGAAAGTTTGGGCATCGTCCTGAAAAGTGAGGGAGATTTTCGGAAGTGGAATCACATTTTTGCAGCTCGTCAGCTCAGACTCACTAAAATGTGGGTGAATGTGTGTCTGAATGTCTGACAGTGAGTATCAGACTGAATCACAGCGTCTTATTGTATTATTATTATATTCCTTATGATGAAAGACATCCAGCCAAACTCTGCCGCTGTGGAAACTTTTCAGCTGTTTTCACAGTCCAGTTAAATTCCTCCTCTGAGAACAAACAAACAAAGAGAAAAGAGGTCATGGCCGTCTGCCAACACCCACATCCACTTCCCTGAGAACCGAAGATATAAACACTTCCACCAGCCCGATTGGTGGGATTTGACAGGTCAAAGGTCGCAGGGTCAGTCAGTCAGTAAACAGAGAGAGTCGGAGCAGAAGGAGCCAGATTCAGAAATTTAAGCAAACAAGTGACGATGAAGCTGTAAAATAAAGGTTGTGTTGATGTGTGAAGAGTCTGAGTTAAACACACACATCGACGGTGGCGTCAATGACTTTGACCTCCCAGGGACAGAGACAGACAGTCGACAACGAAGCCAGATGACGTTAACTGGACGGATGTTTGATTTCAGGTTTGGGTGTAAAGATTCGGTTTGAGGGATTTTCAGTCGTCAGCACACTGAAGCGTGAACAGAGCGTCTGGACAACAAACTGACGTCCAGCAGCTGCAGAGGACAAACAGCTGGACTTTCAAGACGTCCTGTGTTCCCAGCAGGGCTCAGAGGTCAGGGTCAAGAGGGGCTGGATGTCCCACAATGCACTGCATACCCAAACAGACGGGTTACCAGCGGGCCGGCCGGACTTCAGCTCTAATGTAAACTGGACTCTCACACCAGTAAACACTGACTGTCGGCTAACGCTTGTCCTCTGCTAACGTGCTAACGGTGTGGAATACATACAGAAGTGAGGTCCTCTTTGTTTGACACTGTGTGGCTGAAAAAGGTCTTCATTTACCCACAATTCATGGCAGATCAGTCCTACTTCAGACTGTACGACGGTAATCAATTACAGGTCACAGATTACTCATTGAAAAAGTAATTACATTACTTTCTCAGCAGCAGCAGTGGGAGAAGAACTCACATCTGTGAGGAAGAGCATTAAATAAAGTTCATCTGGTGGAGATGGATGTTATTTCACCTCCTCTCTCTCTGAGGGAGGAAGAGGAGGAGGAGGAGGAGGAGGAGGAGGAGGAGGAGGAGGAGGAGGAGGAGGAGAGGAAGCTGCAGGAGAGCTGCTCTCTTCTTTAAAAGCATAGTTAGCTTCACCTGTGGGCAGCTACCTCATTAGCATGCAGGGGGTCGAGTGTGAGGGTGTGTGTGCGTGTGTGTGTGTGTGTGTGCGTGTGTGTGTGTGTGTGTGTGTGTGTGTGTGTGTGTGTTGAGTCTTCACACAGAAGAATGTGTTAAATTAAAGCCTCAGAGGAGACACACTGCAGGAAGTAGAATCCCCATCAGTTAGAATAAAGAAGTGTTTTTCTTCTTCTTCTTCTTCTTCTTCTTCTTCTTCTTCTTCTTCTTCCGGCAGTTTGAGTTAACTGACGTTCGCTGGTGAACATGTGATGTGAGCTCAGGAAACAAACTGTCAGCTGAGTATTTACAGAAGTTAAAGTCTGATAACGTCTGAAAACAGCGACCTGCACTGACGGCAGTGGTTTTGTCTGAGTGTTTTCAGGTCGTTATCCGTCACCGTGACGTTTATCAGCTGAGACGTGAACTTTAGCTCGACGTCTCTGTAACACGACAGTCGTTGAACGCGCCCCCTTCAGTCTTGGAGGCTAAGTTCAGTCTGATCCAGTTCCGGTTGCCCAACACACCAACAGCCCCCCGGTGCTCCGAGCAGACTCCAGTCAGCTAATGGGACCACTAGCTGCACGGCTAACTGAGCTAATTAGCTAACAGCTGCTAGCAGCTACAACAAAGCTCAGAGCGCCGCGGCTGGCAGTTACTCTGGTGAAACGCAGCCCTCATTTTGTCTGGAATGACCTTCGACATGTGGACAATTCTCTTCAAATGATCATTTCTAATCTTTAATCTGATCTAAACACAAGCATGAGAGAGGAATGTTAGCAGACTGTGGAGAGTTTCTAACGGTATCACTGACTTCCTTATGAAGAGGGTTGATTTAAGTGGCTGTAGTCAGTGCTGAGCTGAAGGTGATTTAATTCCCTCCTGTTGGTTTTAATTCTCTCTTCAGCAGAACAAACCAAACATCTGCATATCAAAGACATTCCTGCTGACCTGATTCCCTGACGAGGAACTGCAGCGTCAAACTGTCCTTCAGCGAAATCCCTCAAAACAACCGGACTGACAGACGAGCAGCAGACCCTGACGCTGAGCTCCTCCTGGAGGTTTTGTGAATCCTGATGGTTGTGAGTGAACGTCTCGAGGAGTCGCTTCCTGTTGTGGACTTGGGTTTGGAGCCGAAAAGCAGAAAAAGCTCGATAACAGAACATAAATGAGAAAAAGAAGCGTTTTAGTGAACATGTAAAGGCAGATTTAACATTTGAAACTGAAGCTACAAACAGACATTTCTGTCCTGATTTTGGAGCCAGAACTTGTTTTTTAACTTGAATTTGTGTTTGCAGATCCGTTGCATCACCTCACCGCTCAGGTCTTTTGGTTTGGACATTCAGCAGCTTGAATTTCTCCCGCAGGCGTTTTCAGATTTACTAATAGTAAAAAAAAACATTCGACATGTTCACACATGACCCTCATTTGCTGCCATACAACAGACCAGTGAACTGTGATGCTCTGCACCTTTCAAAGGTTCCTGACCTTTGACCCCACAGAGGACCCAGCCCTCCTCATGCAGATCACCATAATTCATCAAGCTTAGACCTCAGAGCTTGATTCTGTCAGTGCTCTTCTTCTTCTTGTTCTGGAGTTTGTCAGCAGCTCGCGGCTCTTTCCTCTGGGAGACGTCGCTGCAGAGGAGGCGAAACTCTGCCTCAGCCCTCCGAAGACGAGTTTGGGGGTAAAATAGATTAACTTTGATATTCTAATGAGGGGTTTCACCAGGATCTAAAGCAGGTCAGGGCACCGGAGGATCAAAGACAAACGGCGCTGTATGCTAAACAGGGTTTTGGATGGGGGGGGGGGCATACTGTACGCCACGCTCATGTTGTTTGTGCAGAATTAACTGTTGTCAGGCAGATTTTACATCCCAGAATATATTAGGAAGAAAAGTTTGCAGCTAGTTGTAACCAGACCGAGATGGAGCTGGTTGACATGCTAATGGCATGCTAATGTCAATGCTAATGGTTCATTAGCGCTGTGTCTGGTCGCCCTCCGGATGTTTTAATGTTGCCTACTTTTTGTTGCTAGGAAGATTTTGAAACTGTGAACGTACTGACTTCAGCGTCTCTGGCAGCGACCCAGTTTTTCATTTCAGACTCTAAATACGACGATGACACGAACGCGCTCGCTTCGCTGAAGTCGTTCCTTCTCTCTTCTTCTGGGCTTTCGCTGTTCATCTCGTCGTGGGTCGTCACTGCTTTTTAATCTGAGAACATTTATTCAACTTTTCCATTTCAGGACATTTTTTGGTGGACAGCCTGGATTCCATGCGTCCTCTTGGTCAGTGAAGACGTGTCCTCTCGTCCAAACGCGTTCTGTCTGTTCCTCTTTGGCTGATTTTCAGTCTCGTCTGCGCTTCCACGTTTTCTGGTTCTAGTTTCGTAGAAAGAACTGATGAAAGTGTAACTCACCAAAAAGCCAGAGAGGAAAGTCTTGAAACGACCTGGAGGTGCTGTGAGCTGAAGGTGAGAAGCTGTTAAATGAGAGGTTTTCCAGACGCCTCTCCGGCTTCAGACAGAGGCTTTGAAGAAGTTCTTCACTCGGGGTTAATGATCGCTGATGGCTGCTTTAAGATCACATTAAGATCCTTCAAAGGAATATTTTATCTCTTTATTTCCTGGCAGGCAGACCAGAGGGCTTTCCTGGCTGCTTTGGATCCGAGATGACGACTTCTAGTTTGGGCTTTTTGATGGTTTTAAGAAAGAATGTTTGGCATTGGAAGGATTTTGGATGTTTGGGATGTTTTGGGACGAAGGCTTTGGACGTTTCGCTCTCTTTGGAAACAGATGGGATTTGAATTAAATCAGGCTTTTCTGTCTCTGACAGCTTCGTCTCACATTTCCTGTTTCCACCATCGTGGGATTGAGGTCAAAGTGGAGACGATGGGTGGACACGAGCACAGAGACGCTCTGTAACGTCTTCATCACAGACTATGGTGATTTAGCTTCTCTGTGGACGTCCGGAGACATCTTCTCTGAGCTCTGCTCTTCGTCTTTTACTCAGTGAGGTGGAAAGTTTTGATTCCTCGTTTCACACGATGAGTAAAATCTAAAGATCACAGACGGCAGAATGGAAACGTCCCGCTCTGCTCTGTCCGTCGGCAGGGGACGAGACAGAGAGACAGATTATTCAAGAGGAAGACGAGACACTGAGAGACAAAGAAAAGACAAGACATAAAAAAGGTTGTTCTGGATGTTTCTGTTTAGTCTTTATTTCT
>NC_092072.1:707500-717500 GCF_039877785.1 Chaetodon trifascialis
GACGGCATAATTCAGCTCCAAAATAGAAAACCCATTAACGGAGAGCTTGCAGATTTGTCTGCGGTGTCCGACTCAGACCGCCTCAGTGACCCCCGGTCGAGTCCTCGCCTTTCTAATTGAATCGCTTCATTTCCTCTTCCTCCTCCTCCTCCTCCTCCGGTCTCATCGGACACGCTCGCCCTCAGACGCTCTTCTTCTTCTTCTTTGAATAACGCTGAGTAGCTGAAAGAGAATCCTCATATCTGCCGGGCTCTGGGATTATGAGCCGCGGTATAAAGCTGCTGGAGGTAATTGGTTTTGGGTGGGTGGGGGAGCTTCTGGGGGGGCTTCTGTGAAAGAAAACTCCTGGTGGAGGCATGGAGTTTGTCAACTTGCTCCACTAATGGGGGTAAACACTGTCAGAATGGTTTTTAAAGACACTTTTCAAGGAGTCTCTGCTGTACAAGATTAAGATAGAGCTGAGAGCAGCAGGGGGAGGAAGAGGAGGAGGAGGAGGAGGAGGAGGAGGAGGAGGAGGGAGCAGCCTTCCACATGGAAATGAGACTGCATGAAATTTTAATACTGCAAATTACATTTACATTTTACATTCGAGGCATTAAGCTAACTGTGATCTGCAGAGGGAGGCAGGAGGCTCAAAGCGCCCCCCCCCCAAAAAACATGCATGTTCAGCTCACCTTCAGCTGCACGCCACGTCTTCCTCACGCAGCACATTTACACGAGCCAGCAGCTTCCTCGCCAGCAAATGCACAAAACAAGCAACAAATGATGACATCACACTTCATGAACCAATGAGAGTCATGAAGGTGCGATGTGTTCAGGTGCAACAGAACTGACGGCAAAGTGATGCTAACATTAGCTCCTGTGTTAGATCTGTGGAGTTAAAGCTAACAGCTAACAGCTAACAGCTAACAGCAACACGACGAACACGTTCGCACAACACTGAACGTTATAAAGAACTCTGTCGAACATAACGAGCCGAAGCTCCGCGTGAAAAAAATCCATACAGCTGCAGATTGTCCTCTGTCCAAACAGCCAATAGGAACGCCGTTTTCTGACGCCTGCAAACAGCCACAAGGAGGCGCAGGTGTCTCTCAGACCATTTGATGGCACCTTTACCTGATGACGCTGACCATGGCGTCAGAGCTGCAACGGTTCAGGTTCAGGTTCAGCCACCGGGGAAATGATGTGATCCGGCCTCCTCTTCCTCCTCTGTCTCCTCTTCCTCCTCTACCTCCTCTGTCTCCTCTGCCTCCTCTTCCTCCTCTTCCTCCTCTGTCTCCTCTGCCTCCTCTTCCTCCTCTGGCCTCCTCTGCCTCCTCTTCCTCCTCCTCTGCCTCCTCTTCCTCCTCTGCCTCCTCTTCCTCCTCTGCCTCCTCTGGCCTCCTCTGGCCTCCTCTGCCTCCTCTTCCTCCTCCGGCTCCTCTGCCTCCTCTTCCTCCTCTTCCTCCTCTGCCTCCTCTGTCTCCTCTGCCTCCTCTTCCTCCTCTTCCTCCTCTTCCTCCTCTGCCTCCTCTTCCTCCTCTGTCTCCTCTTCCTCCTCTGTCTCCTCTGCCTCCTCTTCCTCCTCTGCCTCCTCTGTCTCCTCTGCCTCCTCTTCCTCCTCTTCCTCCTCTGCCTCCTCTTCCTCCTCCTCCTCCTGTGCCTCCTCTTCCTCCTCCTCTGCCTCCTCTTCCTCCTCCTCTGCCTCCTCTTCCTCCTCTGCCTCCTCTTCTTCCTCTGCCTCCTCTGGCCTCCTCTGGCCTCCTCTGGCCTCCTCTGCCTCCTCTTCCTCCTCTGCCTCCTCTTCCTCCTCTGCCTCCTCTTCCTCCTCCTCTGCCTCCTCTTCCTCCTCTTCCTCCTCTTCCTCCTCCGGCTCCTCTGCCTCCTCTGTCTCCTCTGCCTCCTCTTCCTCCTCTTCCTCCTCTGCCTCCTCTACCTCCTCCTCCTCCTGTGCCTCCTCTGCCTCCTCTTCCTCCTCTTCCTCCTCTTCCTCCTCTTCCTCCTCTGCCTCCTCTACCTCCTCCTCCTCCTGTGCCTCCTCTGCCTCCTCTTCCTCCTCCACCTCCTCTGCCTCCTCTTCCTCCTCTGCCTCGGGCCTGTTTGACTTTGCCGCCTGCGTTCAGTTAACTCGCGCCTGCGTACGAGCACAGATCCTGAGAGCGTCGCTCCTCCTCCTCAGCGCTCCCAGCTCCCGTCTGGAGGCTTCGGCCGCCCGCCCGTCATAGAGCCCAATCCAATCCCAGCATGCTCGGCTCCTCCCGTACCATCGCTGTGCAGAGCTTCATGTTGGTTTGCGGTGTAAGATGCTCTCCCATTGGTTTGAATCCCAGCGGATCGTTCGAGTCAGTCCGCCTTCAGTGACGGCTGCCTGGAGAAGAAGAAAACAATTTAAAACCTGACGCCATGTTAAACGCACCTGATGTCAAAACCTCAAAGAAGAAGAAGAAGAAGAAGAAGAAGAAGAAGAAGAAGATATGAGACAAGCAGAAATAAAGGTAACAGTCAGCCTGAGTGAGGAGGAAGCTCACTCAGTAATCTGTAAAATCAATATTCACTCTGTGTGTGTGTGTGTGTGTATGTGTGTGTGTGTATGTGTGTGTGTGTGTGTGTGTGTGTGTGTGTGTGTGTGTGTGTGTGTGTGTGTGTGTGTGTGTGTGTGTGTGATCCGACTGCAGATGTGAGTTCAGTTCCAGAAGGGGAAGAAAATCCTCCTCCTCTTCTTCTACTGTCAAAATCTGCTCAGTGCCACCTCTGTGTGTGTGTGTGTGTGTGTGTGTGTGTGTGTGTGTGTGTGTGTGTGTGTGTGTGTTGTGTGTGTGCCTTCGTGTGTGTGTATTGTTTCAGCTCTGACAATCTGATGCCTGTAAACCTTTCCTTGGCTTCTCAAGACTGTCACACACACACATACACACACACACACTCACTCACTCACACACACACACACACACACACACACACACACGCACACACATGCACACACACACACACGCACACACACACTCACAGAGTTGGTCTAGTGGAACAATATGCAGAATGACAGAAAACACATCTGCTGGGAGACAAGCTTGTTTACACCTGGCCTCAGGAGTGTGTGTGTGTGTGTGTGTGTGTGTGTGTGTGTGTGTGTGTGTGTGCTGTTGCAGCAGAGTTGAAGCAGACATATGGTCATGCAGATGGTGTTCAGCTGTGGGGAGATAGACAGTGTGTGTGTGTGTGTGTGTGTGTGTGTGTGTGTGTGTGTGTGTGTGTGTGTGTGTGTGTGTGTGTGTGTCCACTGGTACATCTGGTGGAGGTTGGCAGGGCCTGAAGAACAAAGCATGTGTGTGTGCTGTCAGTGTTGTGGCTTTGTGAGGACCAGCAGCTGCTCAGGTTTCATGAAATCTGATCAAATCTGTTTGAAATCGATTGATGAGCATTGATCAGTCTGAAGTGAAGATTGGCTGCTCCGCCTGTCCGTCCTCCATCCTTCGTCGTCTTTGATTCGTCCTCGTGCAGGTGACCTCCTTTTCTTGTCTCTCTTCACCTCCTCTTCTGTTCCTTCCTTCCTTCCTTCCTTCCTTCCTTCCTTCCTTCCTTCCTTCCTTCCTTCCTTCCCTTTCATCAGCCATTCCTCCTTCTCCCTCTCCTTCCTCCTTCCTTCCTCTTTGATCTTTCTCCTTCTTCTAGCATTTCTTTCCCTCCTTTCTTCATTCCTCCTTCTTGTCTTCCATGTGTCTCTCATTCTTCTCCCTCCATCCCCCCTTTCCTCACTCATATCACGTCACCTCCTTCCTCTTGCCTCCTTTAAACTCATTTGCTCTCTCCCTTTCTCCTTCCCACCTTGTTTTCTTCTCTTCTTCATTCATCTTTTCCTCTTCATTCATCTTCTCTTTTTCATCTCCTTCCTTCATACTCCTTCCTTGTATCCTTCTTTCTTCTTCCTTTCCCTGGCTCCCTTTAATCTCCCCCTCTCGTCCATCTTTCTTTCCTTTCCTTTCATCCTTCTTTCTTTGTTCTCCTTCCCTCACCTTCCTCTTTTCTCCTTCCTTTCATCTACGTCCTTCTCATCTAATACTTCCTCCTTCCTCTTACTTCCTCCCAGTGGTTTTTCTTTCCTTCCATCCTTCCTTTCTTTCCTACATTTCCTTCCCCATCTCCACCTCTCCTCTCTTTCTTCTCTTTTTCCTGATATTTCTTCCTCCTCCTCTTTCCACTCGCTTCCCTCTCTCCTCCCCCTTCTGGCCTTTTTTCCTTCCCTCCCTACAGTCAGCTCCTCCCAGCATGCACCTCTTCCACAGATGGCTCTCCTCTCATTCATCCATCGCTCCGCAGGAGGAGGAGGAGAGGAAATAGACCTCTGTTGGTGAGAAAGAGGAGCAGGTTGAGACCCGCTGTCTGAATTAATGACCCGCCGAGCTTCATCGTCAGCTGATCCGAGCGACGAGGATCATCGAGAGGTTAAACTCTGAAAGAAAGAAGGAGAGGAGGAGGAGGAGGAGGAGGAGGAGGAGGAGGAGGAGGAGGAGGAGGAGGAGGAGCTCCTTCACAAAGGAGGAAAACTGATGCGTTCATGAATGTGTCAGAATGAAACTAAACGCCTTTAAAAATGTGTTTGAGAGGAGCAGAGCCGAACGTTTGTCTGGACGGAGTCTTCATCAGCTTCTTCGTCAGCTCTGATCAACCTGAGTTTATTTTAGAGTTCATCAGGATTTGTTAGAAAGAACAAACGTCAGTCGGGAAGTCAAATCTGCATCTGTGGCCTAAAAACTCATTTATCATCTGTGCTGTAACTCAAACCATCGTCTGCAGCTCGAGATGAAAGACGTTTCCGGGTCAATTCAGAAGTCCATATGAAAAAAAGACGATTTAACTTGTGTTTGTCCTCGTCGAGCTCACGTTAGCTTATCATTGACGAGGTTCGCTTGTTGTTAAAGGTGAAATGAGACGTTCAGACTGGCGTTTGCAGCTTTGAAGCAGCTGACGGACAAACATCATTTCCCTCCACAGCTGGACAGAAACGAAGCGCCGCCTCCACCCTGAGCTGGAGGAGGAACATAAGGCCTCCGCTCGCTCTGTCTTTCCCTCTGCGGTCGGAGACGCTAACGGTCCAGATGTTCTGAAGCTCGTACAGCTTCATCTCTGACTCCGTCCATCCGTCCCTCCATCCATCTCTCTGCGTGACGGATGACGCCGGCCGCTGCTCTCGACAGATCGCTCCACGGAGACTCCTAAAATCCTCCTCGGCTGCTTCACAGGCTTCTCCGTCAGCTCGACGCCAGAACGAAGCTTCTTCAGCTGAAGGGACAGAGCGGGTTCAGATGTTTGCTCAGAAGACACGAGTCTCAGACAGCTTCAGATGAACTGAACTGCACTCACTGACATCACTGCTGGTGTTTGATTTCAGGACGTGCAGACACCATCGCTTCCTGTAACGTCTGTAGTCTGTCTGCAAATGTCCACGCGGAGGTTCAAAACCCAGAAATGTTTAATGAACAGCAGTATTTTTAAAACTCCTGCTCAGAGAAACTGAAGAACAAGTCTTTAATCGCACCACTGAAAAATGTTAAAATCCTTGAAAATGTCAATGAGATTCTGAATGACAGTTTCTGTCCTCTGGAACAAAAGGTGGACGTGAGTCTCAGAGAAGAAAGACGTGAATGTAATGAGGCTGAATGAGCCATTAAGTCTTGGACTGTTGGATGGATCCGTCTCAGGTCTGGATCCAGACCCGTCAAAGGTTCCTGCTTCCTGTCCAATCATTGGCGAGCTTCAGATCAGGTGGGCTGCTGGTTTTTACCTCAGTGTGAATCCTTCCTGTGGATCTGAGTGTGGAACCGTCAGCTGGTCACAGAGCTCATTAACCACCTCCAACATGGCCGCCCGAGGGTGCAGCGCACCCCCTGAAGACCCTCTTCATCCCTCCATCGTGTCCTCTCATCATCCTCCTACTGTCACACCTCCACACAGCCCCTCCGTCCGTCCGTCCGTCCGTCCGTCCTTCATCCACATCCATCTCTGCGTCTGTGATTAATGCTAACAGGATAACTGCTGATGAAGATCTGCCAAGTCCGTCCCTCCATCTTTACCTCCGTCTCTCTTCGTTTTATGTCTTCCTCGTCCATATGGCTGGGTCACACCTTCTCTACCCGCCCCCCCCCGTTCCCCGTCCCCCTCCGTCTGCAGAGAGGTTGGGTTTGTTAATAGTCCATATGGCCTCATCATATGCTGCCAGTGAATTCTAATGACAGGAGATTGGCAGTCGTTCCCTCGCTGGCTGTGCGACTGCGACACGACGCCAACCCGCCTCTAATCAACCCAAACCTGCTGAAAGTCGTCACAAACACTCGAGCTGCACCGACTGCTGGAGAGGAAGACGAGGCGACTCTGAACTTAAGGACTAAACGCTAGAACAGCAGTGAAATGAAAAGGAAGAAATAAGAAATCTAGAATCTGTACATTAAAAGGCACAAATCACACAAAGATCAGGTGATGAAATATGAAAGAATAACCGAAGCAGCCCATCATGAGGGCTGTTCCAGGATCAGTGGAGATGAGCAGCTTACCGTACCCTTCACCTGGAATCTGCCTTCAACTGATAAATAAATATCAGTAAGTCACAGATTATTATTAAGTTCTTCGGCGTTGAAGCAAAGAGTCAGATGATTCAAACTGCTGGAATAATTCACTTCACTGGTTTTCAGCAGATTCCTCATCAAACGATGAATTCAGTCAAAGAAATCAGCGCAGGCAGCACGAAGAGCGAAATCAGCCAAACCTAATTAGAAACGTAATCCCGCCAGATGTAACGCCAGTGGTCCAATCAGATTGGATCCGCTCGTTGCTCTGACTTCCTGTCTGGCTCCAGCGGCTTCTGAATCGGTGCTTCAGCAGCTCCGGGGGCGTTCGGGTCAGCGTGGTGGCGGCTCTGAACGTCTTCTTCGCTGGACGCCGGCGCCCGGAGCGTCTGCTGGCGGCGCCGGCAGCTGTTCGACTTCCTTCATGTTGAATTCAGCGGCTCTGCGTCTCGACGCTCCCTCGCGGCTTCGCTTCTCTGCTGCTACGTTTTCCCGTTTCATAAATGTGTGAAGGTTTGTGGAGCGTCCGGATTCCGCCTGATGTTTGACACGACGCTCGTGAAATATTGAGCTGCTGGAAACGAGACGAGACGTTTCGCTTCTGTTCAGAGCCTGACGATGATGATGGAAGCTGATGAGAGGATGAAGGTCCTGGTTCAGAGTTAAAGTGTAAATCAGTCCTGTTTGTAGACGATGTAAGGTCTGTGTTTACTCTTAGATCTGGACCATCAGGAGTCCAGACGAAAGGAGTCTGTCCTCAACAGAGAGACGTAACATGAAGAGGAAGAACGTCCACGTGTGGAGGGACGGATGGACACAGCTAATTATCACTGAAAGTGGAAACGTGAACATGTAGATGTTTAAAACCTGAGTCACAGTCAGCCTGAAGTCTGTGGAGCAGCTTCACTCCAGGCTCTTCTTCTTCTTCGTCTCTCAGATGCTTTGTCTCCACAGTCCACTTGGACGCGGTGATAAATTCGCTGTTTCCCGCCTCACTGGACGTGATACTGTAGATGTGCTGGGTCACTGGATCAGTACCATGACTCAGCGATTCCTGAGCGAGCTGCTGAGATCAGAAGTGGCCTCGGGCCGTCAGCTCGGAGCAGAAAGTGCTTCATGCCGGGTTTTAAAGACAGCTGAACGTGATAAAGGCGTCGTGTTTGTGAGATCACTGCAGATCCCAGATCAGCTGTAACATCAGCGTCTGGAGCCTCATCGTCACATTCCTCATTATTCACGATCCGCTGTGTTTTCTAAAAACAGAGTTCCCAGCAGGCCGATGAGCCCCTGAAAACCAGAGCGAGCCTTCATCACGTTCACTGTCGCTGTGTGGAAGACGAGCTGTGAGCGTTCACTGTCCACCAGAGCGCTAATCTGAAGGGCCATGTCTATTTCCTGGGACCAGAGCCCTGCACTGAGCCATAAAGCCACGTCCTGCCCCTCCTCCCTGCCCTAAAGTAACCCCTGCTCCTGCCGGCCCCCGTCACCTGACCTCCCCCACCTACCTGCACACCTGTTCCATGTTTCTCATCAGCCCCCCAGGATATAACAGCCCGTCCCCCGTTTGTCTTCACCTGTTTGACCTCCTGCCTGGACAGAGCGGAGCTGTAAAAACCCTGAAGCTGCTCCTGTTTCCTGTCTCAGCGGCTCGCCGTTCAGAAATGTCGTGTTTCATCGTGTTAGTCGGCACTTTTTAGGCAGAATTCTGTTTTCTTCACTCAGTTTGTCTCAATTTAACCTTTTAGCTGCACTTCAGTGGTCAGAGCTGAAACCAGGCTTTCTATGAATACAAGAAAACTCAGGAGGAGAAACGAGTCTCACGCAGGTTTCAGGATCCACGACGTCCTGAATGTTTGACGTGAGGATCCGTTCAGGAGCACGAGGCTGAAAACCGTCTCAGCTGTTTCCGTCTGCTGTCCAACAGACTTACAGGGACATTTAGAAAAAACAAAGAAAATGCAAATGAGACGTTTCCATCATCTGGTTTGGAGTGAATAAACTGGTACGACTCGACGATAATAAACAGAGCAGAAGAAGAAGAGGCTGAAAACCTTCGTTGTCCTCACGGCTGAAACATGCAGAGAGATTTTCTGCTCTTTAATCGAAACCCTGAGCTGAAGCTTGGAGAATCTTCACTGACTGAGACTGAAGATCAGACTTCATGATCCAAACCGATATCTGCGCGTAGATCAGCTCACATCGGCCGCTAATTGTTAATTAGCCCTCCGCGCTGCTAATGAACTGATTCTAATCAGCCGCCATGTTGGATTCATCTGCAGAGAGGTTAGTCATCAGCCGCCGAGGAGGAGGAGGAGAGAGGGAGCGGGTGAGAGGAGGGAGAAATAGGAAGTAGAGAATAGAGGAGAGGAGGAGGAGAAGAGAAAGAAGGGATGCAGATGGGAGGACGTGGAGAAAGAAGACAGAAAAGAAGAAGAAAAAGAAGGAAGACAGGAAGAAATGAAAAGATGGAGGAGGAGAGAGGGACAGGAGGAGGAGAGAGGGACAGGAGGAGGCAGCGATCCTGTTACCTGAGAGACGGTAACCATGGCAGCAAAGCTTCTGACCTCCAATTACCGTTTCACTCGTTCATCTGAGAGAAAGACCAAAGCTAAGCTAAGCTAAGCTAAGCTATGCTAAGCTAACCTGTGGAATGAAACCGTTAATCATCACTGAAGGTTCCTCCAGACGCTGGACAGACGCTGGACAGACACTGGACAAATGTTGGACATCACAGTCTGACATGTTTTCAGTGACCTTGTTCATGACGTCACCGTTTTTTTGTGTCTTCCTCTTCCTCTTCCTCTTCCTCTTCCTCTTCCTCTTCCTCTTCTTCTGCAGATTCCTCTTGACATTCTGAGCAAAGGTTGAAGAATTGAGGAAGGAGAAGAAGAATTTGCTGAATGGAGCTGAGAAAGCTGAACGCAGCGTTCAGTCGATGCAGCTTACACAATCCACTGTCACCGATTAACACGTTATATCAGGTTTGTTTGATCTGATCGGCTCTCCAGAGGATGTTCACGACCCCATGACCTTTCCTCTGGCGCCCCCCTCAGGCCAAACTGTCCTCTGAGACCTGATGAGTCACCAGGATGTTCTGCCTCTGTGTGACGCTGTGAAGAGCTCTGCAGCCTGCGGGGGGCGCCGCTTCAGGCTGCAGGTGTGGAGTTCAGCCGGAGCTTCCTGAATCAGCTGAATGAGGTTCAGCCTCTGAGCGACACACACACACACACACACACACACACACACACACACACACACACACACACACACGTTTTACATCATTTCACCCTGAAACACTGTGTGTGTGTGTGTGTGTGTGTGTGTGTGTGTGTGTGTGTGTGTGTGCGTGTGTGTGTGAGAGAGAGATAAATGGTGTGATCACACTGTGCTGTGTCCAGATGGTTTGCATCGTTTTGCCTGTGGTCTCCCTGCACACACACACACACACACACACACACACACACACA
>NC_092072.1:722500-727500 GCF_039877785.1 Chaetodon trifascialis
ACACACACACACACACACACACGCGCGCGCACACACGCACACACACGCTGCAGAGCTGAGAGCTGAGAGTTATTTTTACTGACAGAGAGGTGGAATAAACGCTGAGCCGTCGTTTCTTTTGCGTTTTGGATGCGAGCAGCAGAAACCAGGACACAATAAAAGATGTGAAACGGGAGATTTCCATCTGCGGCGTCTGTTTCATGCCGCCTGCGAGCTGCACGCGGTTTGAAGTGGATAGATGGGAAGAGAATAGAGACATCTGGAGACATCTGAGCGTCCTCATCAGCTCCAAAACGACACATCTGAGTCACAGAAGAAGAGCTCGAGCTGTCCGTCCCTGATCCGTCAGGCGGCGTGGACTAAACATTTTGATGGACCTCGTCATTCATCAACATCATTAATGTGCTGATCAGTGAGCTGCAGAGGCTAGCTGTTTCCCTTTGTTTCCAGCATGTATGCTAAGCTAAGCTAAGCTAAGCTAAACAGCGCTGGCTGTGGCCACGTGTTCAGTGGACAGATGTCAAAATGTCCCAATCGTCTCCAAAGAGAGTAACTGTTGTTCCAGCCGCTCAAAGTTTATGAGCATGTGCCGACCGTGTGTGCGGACGCCGGCTGCAATAACGGCGTGATTTACAGCTTGATGCTGTGACGGATGCACGTGTGAGCTCTGCTGAGGCTTTTATTGTGAAAGGGGTGTTTCTGCCTGGCCTTCAGCCTCAGACTGAACGGCCTCCTCTGGACGCTGGTGAAGCCTGCCGCTTTGCTGGTTTGCTGCAGTAAACTGGTGGATGCTGTTGTGATTAATGTCATGTGATGTCACCCCTGCTGGACCAATCACCATTGACAGCAATGCTGCCAGCTTGAATTTAGTATCACCGAGAGCAGAGACTCGTCACGTCCACTGAGTCTGTGCTGTGGAAAAGGCCTGTTTGTCAGACCTCTGTCTAACTTTGAGGGGGGGTCCGGAGGGGCAGGGCTGCACCACCAGGCTGCCAAAACTGGACCCAGGCCAGGACCACATGGGAGAGCTCCCTGAGCGCTGCAGGACACTTGTCCAACCCTCCCAAATTTGATTAGTGCGTCCACAGGAGACAGAGCCGTGGCGGATCAGCTGGCATGAGTCACATGGTCGAAGCGACAAGGAAGTGAGGTCACATCAGAGCCGACGCCTCTGAGAGGAAGAGCGTCAGGGGTCACGACCTTCAGTGGTGAGCTATCCATTTACCTGTCAATCACATGGAGCAGAGGCTGTGTGAGGCACGCACACACACGCACACACTCGCACACACACGCACACACATGCACACATCCACACACGCACGCACACACACACACACACACGCACACACACAGAACCTGCTTGTTTTCGACTGTACAGGTTGTCTGATCGGTGATTCATGAAGTGGATCTCCACCTGAGTGGAGACTGAGGCTTTCATGGTTCGTTTCAACACAAAGATATTCAACATGATCAAATCCTCGCTGAAAGCATTCCAGTCAGCTGATGTGAAACAGATGATTACATGAATGAAGAACATTTCCACTGAGGACTCAGAGCCTGCAGGTGGATGCTGGGATGGAGGTGAGGCTTTTAAGAGGGTTTAAATCAGCAGTAGCAGTAACAGAGAGCGTCAGCAGGTGAGAGCTGTGACAGCAGGTATGCAGCAAAAGCGAGCGGAGCACTGATCAGGTCACGTCACTGTTAAGAAGCTGCTGGATATAAACTGCAGCGACAGCACTTCATCTTCATCTGCACCCAGTGCTCCAGTTACTCCATCCAGCCAGCGATCAATACTGAGACTTCATTAAAGCAATCTGGTGCCTGAGTGGGTGCTGTTTGTGCTGTGACTGTGATCAATACTGTGAAGAATCCAGTGATGGTCAATACTGTGAAGAATCCAGTGATGATCAATACTGTGAAGGATCCAGTGACTGGGATCAATACTGTGAAGGATCCAGTGATGGTCAATACTGTGAAGAATCCAGTGATGATCAATACTGTGAAGGATCCAGTGACTGGGATCAATACTGTGAAGAATCCAGTGACTGGGATCAATACTGTGAAGGATCCAGTGATGATCAATACTGTGAAGGATCCAGTGACTGTGATCAATACTGTGAAGAATCCAGTGATGATCAATACTGTGAAGGATCCAGTGATGATCAATACTGTGAAGGATCCAGTGATGATCAATACTGTGAAGGATCCAGTGACTGTGATCAATACTGTGAAGGATCCAGTGATGATCAATACTGTGAAGGATCCAGTGACTGTGATCAATACTGTGAAGAATCCAGTGATGATCAATACTGTGAAGGATCCAGTGATGATCAATACTGTGAAGGATCCAGTGATGATCAATACTGTGAAGAATCCAGTGATGATCAATACTGTGAAGGATCCAGTGATGATCAATACTGTGAAGGATCCAGTGATGATCAATACTGTGAAGAATCCAGTGATGATCAATACTGTGAAGGATCCAGTGATGATCAATACTGTGAAGAATCCAGTGACTGTGATCAATACTGTGAAGGATCCAGTGATGATCAATACTGTGAAGAATCCAGTGATATTCAATACTGTGAAGGATCCAGTGATGATCAATACTGTGAAGGATCCAGTGATGATCAATACTGTGAAGAATCCAATGATGATCAATACTGTGAAGAATCCAGTGATGATCAATACTGTGAAGGATCCAGTGATGATCAATACTGTGAAGAATCCAGTGAATGGGATCAATACTGTGAAGAATCCAGTGATATTCAATACTGTGAAGGATCCAGTGATGATCAATACTGTGAAGGATCCAGTGATGATCAATACTGTGAGGAATCCAGTGATGATCAATACTGTGAGGAATCCAGTGAATGGGATCAATACTGTGAAGAATCCAGTGATATTCAATACTGTGAAGGATCCAGTGATGATCAATACTGTGAAGGATCCAATGATGATCAATACTGTGAAGAATCCAATGATGATCAATACTGTGAAGAATCCAGTGATGATCAATACTGTGAAGAATCCAGTGATGATCAATACTGTGAAGGATCCAGTGATGATCAATACTGTGAAGGATCCAATGATGATCAATACTGTGAAGAATCCAGTGATATTCAATACTGTGAAGGATCCAGTGATGATCAATACTGTGAAGGATCCAATGATGATCAATACTGTGAAGAATCCAATGATGATCAATACTGTGAAGAATCCAGTGATGATCAATACTGTGAAGAATCCAGTGATGATCAATACTGTGAAGGATCCAGTGATGATCAATACTGTGAAGAATCCAGTGATATTCAATACTGTGAAGGATCCAATGATGATCAATACTGTGAAGAATCCAATGATGATCAATACTGTGAAGAATCCAGTGATGATCAATACTGTGAAGAATCCAGTGATGATCAATACTGTGAAGAATCCAGTGATGATCAATACTGTGAAGAATCCAGTGATGATCAATACTGATCAGACTTCAGATGCAGTGCGTCGCAGACAGTGATCGATGCTCTCTGCTGCTGGCAGTCACTGCTGTGAATCAATGAGTTAATCGATCAAAAGCAGGTGAATGATGAGTCCAATCAGACGTTGAAGCTTGAATTGAAGACAGCGCAGCGTTTCAGTCATTAATGACGAGGACAGGAACAAACTGCTGTCGTTACATTTCTGCTTCTTCTGATTTGTGTCTTGAACGTGATTGGTGGTGAGGGGACAGCTGAGCCTGGAGACGACCCTCACCTGCAGCCACGAGCTTTGGGACGAAGGTCCAAGTCCATGTCCTTCACAGTGTCTCTGGGCTCAGCTGGAGACGAGCTGAGGAGCTCAAACACCAAAGGTCGAGGAGCCAGGCGAGGCGGCTTGGCATCTGATTGGACGCCTCCCTGCAGAGACGAGGGGGAGCTGGAGGACGTAGTCAGGAAGAAAGCTGCTGCTAGCTTGACCTGCACTTTGGTCTACTGTGGTGTGTCCCTCATGAGGACGAGGCGTGAGTCTGTCCTGATTCAGCCTGCTGCGATCTGAACGTGATCATTTTCTGAACATTCACTCTTTCATCCACATTTTCCTTCTCATGAAGGTGGAAATGCCAAAACGTCTCTTTACATTTTGTCTCCCAGCAGCAGGATAGTCCTAAGCAGAAGCTTCAGATTGAGCCACCTGATTGGTCGATCTCAGCTGTCACTTCGTCTTGAGTCGAGCTTCTGACGTCGGACACGATGATCATGATCACCATTATTAGCTGAAGATACAGTAAATATACACAAGAAGGCAACGAATCCTGATAAATAAGAGACAAAGAGCCGCCGTCGTGTCCGTCATGTCCATCGTGTCCATCGTGTCCATCGTGTCCGTCATGTCCGTCATGTCCGTCGTGTCCATCGTGTCCATCGTGTCCGTCATGTCCGTCGTGTCCATCGTGTCCGTCGTGTCCATCGTGTATCTGTCTGGATCTCATCCGGCCTGTAATGAAACACCAGTGATGCTCTGACCTGCTGCAGCGGTTCAGCTTGATCGTTCTTCCTCTCAGAAATCGATCAGACGTCTCAGACTGAACGGCTGAATAGCGTCCAGAAATGTCCCTTTGTTTGTTTTTGTGCGGTCTGTCCCTTTCAGAGGACGCTGAGGGAAGCCCTGCGTTATCGATCAGACACACGAGCGTCCCGGCGGGGTTAAAGGGAGAGTCCTCTGAATGCAGCCGCTGTGTAATTCAAGCCCACAGTCTGCCCTCGAGGACGGACGAAGGACGCGCTCCGTCTCCTCAGACTTCTTTCCCTTTCTGTCTCAGCTGTTGTTTAAGGATCTTTAGAAATAAATGTTTAATGCTCACAAAGCGCATGCAGGGACGCTGCAACACGATCATAAAACTAAACGAGAATCTGAAGACACGACAGTGAATGCACCACGTGTCCAAAAGTATGTGGACACCTGAGCAGTGCAGCCACGTCCCAGTGTCAGCTGCAGTGAATCAAACCGGCGTGAAGGCATTT
>NC_092072.1:732500-740801 GCF_039877785.1 Chaetodon trifascialis
AAACCACAGCAGCAGATGGGACGGACAGTTGACCTGATGGACGGTTTGACCTGATGGACACTTAACCTGATGGACGGTTTGACCTGATGGACGGTTTGACCTGATGGACAGATGACCAAACGGACGGTTGACCTGATGGACAGTTGACCTGATGGACACTTAACCTGATGGACGGTTTGACCTGATGGACAGTTGACCTGATGGACACTTAACCTGATGGACGGTTTGACCTGATGGACAGTTGACCTGATGGACAGTTAACCTGATGGACGGTTTGACCTGATGGACGGTTTAACCTGATGGACAGTTGTCCTGATGGACAGTTGACCTGATGGACAGATGTCCTGGAGGACAGCTGTCCTGATGGACAGTTGTTCTGACAGACAGTTGTCCTGGTGGACAGTTGACCTGATGGACAGTTGACCTGATGGACAGTTGTCCTGATGGACAGTTGACCTGATGGACAGCTGTCCTGATGGACAGTTGACCTGATGGACAGATGTCCTGGAGGACAGCTGTCCTGATGGACAGTTGTTCTGACAGACAGTTGTCCTGGTGGACAGTTGACCTGATGGACAGTTGACCTGATGGACAGTTGTCCTGATGGACAGTTGACCTGATGGACAGCTGTCCTGATGGACAGCTGTCCTGTCCCTCTGACCAAAGCCACCAGACTCCATTCAAAAAACAGTAATTTTGTCAAACTCACCTGCAGACTGACGTGCGTCACCGGTCAGAAATGTCCTCATAGAATGCCTCTAAATACTACATTACCCATGAGCCTCAGCAGCCATCACTAATGAAATGACTCCGTGAAGTCGGTCATAAACTCAGCTCAGGACCATCCAGAGTCCGACGGAGGCTAAGCTAACTCCATCAGTGCTTTCACGTGTTGATTTTAGCCCACAGCACTTCTGCCTATCGATAATCAATAATCAGTTGATGACGCTAACATCACAGTTTCACGCGCAGCAGAAACGTTCTTTAAAGGTTTGACTACGTGTGGAGCTTTCATGCAGCTCGTCAGAGAAGACGTGAGCAGATTTATTCCCTTCTGGGCGACATCGACCCTCGAATAACGACGAGTAATGAAAGTTATAACAAAACGCAGGCGAAACCTCAGCCCTCCATCGGCAGCATGAGACACTTCACAGCCTGATAAATGTGCTAATGGCGTCGTTTTATGGAATATTCTTAATCGTCCTTCACCAACAAAGCTGACATTGCTCCGTCTTTTTTTCCCGCTGTCCTCCTGAGCCCTGACACCGCTCTCCAGTCTTTCATGTCCTTAATAATATCTCTTTTTCATCTGTCTTTTATATTTGATGGAGGGTGAAAAGGCGGCGGCGGCTGTGAATGAGGAGCTCCATTTTCAATCTTCTCCAGTTGACTTTGAAGCGATCTTTAGCCTTTTGAAAAGGAGGCAAAGTGAAAATGAAAGCAGGCTATTTTTTAGAAAACTGCATAGAAGGAAAATGAACAAAGTGTCGGAGGAAGAGGAGCGGGAGAGGAGAGGAAGAGGTCGCTCATGGAGTCGGACGCAGGGAGGATGGAGGACGTAAAATTAGATAAAAACACTGAAACCTTTCAGAGCTTTTAAACCAGCAGACAGGAGAAGAGCCTGATGATGAAGTCTGCGTGATGAAGATGGAAGCTCTGAGCAGTAAACTGAAGGTCGTCAGAGCTGAATCTGAACCAGCTGACCAGCGGGTGGCGCTAACAGGCTGCAGCGTGCCAAAAGGACAGCGAAGAAGAAGCAGCAGGAAACATGGACGCCAACACACCGGATGTCTCCGGTTGGACACGGTGCGGCTGCTGCTGGTGCGTCCTCCGCGAGACACGTGGACGTTTCCTGAGGGTTCGTTTGATTTTTGAATGTTTCCAGTTTGCTGTGGGCGGGTGAACACGTCCACACCTGTGAGGACGCTCCTGAGTCTAAACCTGATTCTGGATCCAAACCTTAAACCCACCCTCAGAGACCAGGACACGTCATAGGCTTCCGTGTCTGTCTGTGTGGGACAGGTGGACGATGGAGACACCTGGACATGATCACAGAGGATCAGGATCTGAAGGCTCTAAACGCTTCACTCAGAGAAAGACGTCACTTTGAAGGGGTTTGAAGATGAGACGGGTCTGGACGATCGTCCCATCGTCCCCGGAAGACTGATGGACGAGCTCCAGTCAAACGAATGAGACGGACACAGACGGACGGTTCACAGAGACTTCAAACAGCTTTCTGCACACACACCGTCCCGCAGAGACAGACGGACGTCCAACAAAAAACACAACAGAGGACGTTAAAAGACCATCTGAAGACGAGACGACTGGACGAAATGTCTTCACTTTCCAACACATCCTGACGGTCTGACTGAAGCCGGTCCTCACAAAGACACAAAGACTCTGACGTTTTTAGTTTTCTGTTGCATCGTTCATTCAGCACACACACACACACACACACACACACACACACACACACACACACACACACACACACACACACACACACACACTCTGCATGTGGCTGCTGGTCTGATATAAATATTCGATCGATGGAAACCAGAAGTTAAAACCAGCATAAGTACCGACATCCAGCTGAGGGGTGAAAGGTCGTCCTGGTCCAGACTGACGACCTCAGAGGGTCTGAGCACACACACGTGCACAGTGTGTGTGTTTGTGTTTATTGGTAATAACTGATCCCTGATCAGAAGGACAAACATCAGCTTTAAATGAGTGACTCAGCTCCAACCTGTGACCGTAAACTGAGAGCGCTGCCATGGCAACGCTCGCTGTGTTTAGAAAAAGAGAATAAGTGAATAAACGCACTTCAGTCAAATATTAGGACATGTTCTTCCTCATCAGCTTCATTGATTTCTGTAGATGTCTGATGCAGCGACACGTCTCACAGACTGAAGATGTGGAACGCTCCACAAACACCTTTTGGATCGTCCCACAGGTGAACAGGCTGAGTGGTCGCAGGTGAGAGGATGATGGTTGGGTATGAACACGAGCACGTTAGCGTTTAGCTGAAAGGACGTCTTCATCGGGATGAAGGCGGCGCTCAGAGTCTGTCTGAGGCGGCTTCCTGCCGGCTGCGGTTAAATAATCCAGAGCAGATGAAGCACAAAATGAATGCGGGATGGCGCCGTCGGTTAAGGCACTGTGAAGTCGTCCAGGAGGCCTTCCCACGATGCACTGCTGCTCCTCGGGGGTCCATACGAGATCCAAGCAGCAGGAGTGGATCCGAGCGGCTCTGAAGCGGCTCAGCCTCACATCTGACCAGTCAAAATCAGCAGGGTCTGTGAACCGGGGTCACGTGACCGTAAAGCAGGGTGTTGATTGGATGATCATAGATGAGCCTGAATCAAAGGTTGTGTGTGTGTGAAGAGGTCTGATGGTCTTCACAGTCCAGATTAAACGATCCGGCAAACAGCCGTTACCATGTAGACACCCTCCTGTTAGTGTTTCCCCTCCTCCTCCTCCTCCTCCTCCTCCTCCTCCTCCTCCTCCTCCTTTCCCTCCTCCTCCTCGTCCTCCTCCTCCTCCTCCTCCTCCTCCTCGCCCTCCTCCTCGTCCTCCTCCTCCTCGTCCTCCTCCTCCTCGTCCTCCTCGCCCTCCTCCTCCTCGCCCTCCTCCTCGTCCTCCTCCTCCTCGTCCTCCTCGCCCTCCTCCTCCTCCTCCTCCTCCTCCTCCTCCTCGTCCTCCTCCTCCTCGCCCTCCTCCTCGTCCTCCTCCTCCTCGCCCTCCTCCTCCTCCTCCTCCTCGTCCTCCTCCTCCTCCTCCTCGTCCTCCTCCTCCTCGCCCTCCTCCTCCTCCTCCTCGCCCTCCTCCTCCTCCTCCTCGTCCTCCTCCTCCTCGTCCTCCTCCTCGTCCTCCTCCTCCTCGCCCTCCTCCTCGTCCTCCTCCTCCTCGCCCTCCTCCTCCTCCTCCTCCTCCTCGTCCTCCTCCTCCTCCTCCTTGTCCTCCTCCTCCTCGCCCTCCTCCTCCTCCTCCTCCTCCTCCTCCTCCTCGTCCTCCTCCTCCTCCTCCTCCTCCTCGCCCTCCTCCTCCTCGACCTCCTCCTCCTCGCCCTCCTCCTCGTCCTCCTCCTCCTCCTCCTCCTCGCCCTCCTCCTCGTCCTCCTCCTCCTCCTCCTCCTCCTCGCCCTCCTCCTCCTCGCCCTCCTCCTCGTCCTCCTCCTCCTCCTCCTCCTCGCCCTCCTCCTCCTCCTCCTCGCCCTCCTCCTCCTCGCCCTCCTCCTCGTCCTCCTCGTCCTCCTCCTCGCCCTCCTCCTCCTCGCCCTCCTCCTCGTCCTCCTCCTCCTCCTCCTCCTCGCCCTCCTCCTCCTCCTCCTCGCCCTCCTCCTCCTCGCCCTCCTCCTCGTCCTCCTCCTCGCCCTCCTCCTCCTCGCTCTGAACCGTCTCCATATATAAAGTGATTTGAGGAGATTACGCTCGTCTCTGTCAAATGAATAATGCGATGCACCTCTGTCCGCCTCTGCTGTCTTGTCTCCACATCTCGCCCCTCTTCTTCCTCTTCTTCCTCGTCTTCCTCGTCTCTTATCTCTGAGGAAACAAACTCCTCTCCCTCTGTCTCTGCTGCTGGACGCCTCAGCGGTTCACTGCTGTCACATTTCCTCTGAGCTGAATACAAAAACCACATTTCCTTTGAAAAACGGAGTGTTTTCCAGCAGGAAGTCACGGCGCCGTCCGCGCTGCTGAGCACAGGTAACAGGTATCGCCTCAACCAATCAGCTGACTCAGCCTGTCCTCCACTCACGTCCAAACAGCCCAGGACAATATTCCACTTTCATCTCTTCTTCATGAGCGAAAACCTTTATTTTGTTTTGTTCATTAACGACGTAAAGTCCAAACCTTCACCTCACAGCTGTCAACCGACCAATCACAGTCCAGCGTTCAGTGTGTCGGGTTTGTTTGAACAGCATTCTGGGAAATGCCAGTCGATCGGGGAAAACGTGCACCTTGTCCTGTTTAGCATCACGCGTTAATGACGCTAACAGCAGAAGAAGATCTGAGGAGAAACTTCCTCCTTTAATCAAACCCTCGTCACGGTCGACGGAGCAGAATTTATTTTATCAACATTTATTCGAGTGCTGTGAATAAACTGAGGGAGGAGGAGGAGGAGGAGGAGGAGGAGGAGGAGGAGGAGGAGGAGGAGGAGGAGGAAGCCGCCTTGTTAGCGCTCAGTAACCTGTGACGTCCTCCTGCTCGTTAAATGCAGATTTGTGAACATGTGGAACCAAAACATTAATCAACACTGACCAGAGTCCCTTTAAATCTGAATAAACTGCCTGCAGTGACACACACGCATCCCTGTGTGTGTGTGTGTGTGTGTGTGTGTGTGTGTGTGTGTGTGTGTGTGTGATATCCTGAGTGTGAACAGGCAGGACAGAGTGTGTATTAACATCATTATGATAATAAAAGGAGGCCGTGATGCTCATACAAACTGATTCTGTCTGTTTGTGCCTGTAATTCATTTACAGAGAGTGTGTGTGTGTGTGTGTGCGCGCGCGTGTATGTGTGTGTGTTGCCCACCCTCTCAGATTGGAGAGTGTAATTAAGAAGGTTGTAAACATGGTCTCCCCCCCCCCCCCCCCCATGCTCTTAGTTCCTGGTTCTCCTTCGGCTCCTTCAGAAGCTCCTGGAAACGTCCCTGCGGTGGAAGAGGACGGGGGTCATTGAACTCATCACGGCTGTGGACGCTCTGCTTGTCTTTCTCTGCTGAAGCTTTTCAAAGCGTTTCTTTGTGCTCGGATCGATCAGGACTTCAAACCGGCCAGGAGCTCTCGTCCCGGGCTTCAGTCGTCTTACGTAAAGACTCCCACGTCCTGCACAGTCACACAGCAGGACGCTGAGTCCACGCTGAGGCTTTGAACGCCTCTCCAGCTCCACTCGACGCTTCGCTCCGCTGCGGTTCCTCTCACGTGATTGGACGGGGACGGATCAGCTGATCTCTGACTCTGATCATGTGATCGTCACAGCGCGACCTGTCATGTTTAGCACTGAACGACATGGTCGCACCTGAAGGACTCACCTTTCACGTCAAGTCCAAACATGAGTCCAGGTGAGTTTAGACGGTTCACTTCCTGTTGAGCTCTTCGTCTCTGTCCTCAGTGTCAAACCTCACGTGTGTGTGTGTGTGTGTGTGTGTGTGTGTGTTCGGATGGTGGAGGCTTGTTTTCTGTCCATCTTCTGTCCCTAAAACGTCTCACATCCATCTGTTTGTCTTTCTTTCTTTTTGTCTCTCTGTCCTCTGTGTTTTCTTTCTGAGGTCCAAACTGCTGAAAAACAATGTTTCCTCTCGTTTGTTTCATCTGCAGCTCGTCTTTGTGTTGTTCCTTCTTCCTTCACTTCGTTCCCCTCCTCTTCATCCCTCCATCCGTCTGTCCAGCCCTGCAGTGCAGCTCAGAGCTTAAAGACTGGAGTCTTCCTCATAAGCCATTAAAAACCTGCGTTGAAGTGGAGCTTAAATGTGTGATCAGGCTAACGAGGCGTCACTCATCCAGACGGAGGTCAAACGTGCTTCACAGCAACAAACAGTGAAGCGACAACAGGAAGAACAAACAAACAAAGAACAAACTGGACAAACTAAGAGTCGTACCAGCCAAACAGGTGAAGTTCTTCCTGAAGGTGGCGCTAGAGGGACGGTCACGTGGTCTACAGGTCTGAAGGCTTCAGCCTGGTTCAAACCTCATGTCAGTGAAGTGAAGCTGCTCTGGAGCTTTGGATAAGTCACACAGCGTCCTGCCAAACAAACAAACACTCAACAGAAATGTGGATTCATCCGCCGCTGAAAATAGTCCCAACAAATGCTCCACTTCCTCCTGTGCGTCTGATAAAAAGCACCTGAACAGCTGAAACTGCACATTGGTGACGTTTATGTCACTTTTTTCAAGTCTTTAGCAGGAACCAATGAGCTTCTCTGTCTCTGTCTCTGTCTATGTCTCTGTCTTCGTCCCTCTGTCTTTAAAGGACGCCTGTCAACCAAACCACATGTGATTCTTTACCTTCTCTGTCCGTCCAGTTTGACTTCCTGTTTGCCTGACAGCGAGCGCTCAGAGCGAATGGAAAAGCTTTCATGAGCTGAGGCTGCCATAGCAGCAGTCAGCGAGCAGAGCTGACATTTATTCCCAGGAAAACGTCTCTGATTCTGACTTTAATGAGTCTGAGTGCTCCGGCTCGTTAAGCTGCTGCTGGTCGTGCCATTAAAGCCCCTCTGATGCTGATTCAGACGCTAAAAGATGGATTTACAGAGGTTAAAGTGAGGAGAGGCTTTCAAACAACAGGTGGGAGGAGGAACACCTGAGGAGGAGCACGAGATGAAAGGATGAGAGAAAGTTAAGAAAGATGAGCCGACAGATACGAGGAGGACAGAGGACAGAGAGGACGTTTTACCAACTGACGGAGGGGTAAATATTTAGAAAACGAGGTGCGCTAAGTCTTCGGCTCCGGGCGGCTTAGCGGCGTCTTAAAGCCCGTTAAGTCCTTCTTGTAGCCCCTCAGCCTGTGGTGAACCTGGCAGCAGCCAGGATCCGTGTGGCTCGGATGGTGTTGACAAGCTGACGGACTGAAGACTCCCTGAAATGACAGCTGGAGTCAGGAGGATTAGCTAAATGCAGCTAATACCGCTGTCAAATGTGCGCCTGGACTGTGCCGCTATTTGTCCTCAAACTGTCTTCTTCTTAGTCCACATATTTCAGATTAGGCTCCAAATAGCCCCGACAAGACTTGGCCTCGATTAGCCAAAACACGGCTTAACGAGACGCTGTCAGACTGTGACTATTTGGGATCCTCATCATCAATACTTACTTCAAAACCTCGTGGTCCTTCAGATTTGTTAGAAAGCTACTGCGCTAAGAAAGTCATTTAAACCCAAACCACGTCTTTATTTTCCTACATGAGATCGACAATGTTAAACGTGTGCTATTTGGAGTCCCTGCTGTCTTCATCTTATGTCTAAATGAACTTCTGATCCAGTTTTATAACATTTGAACAGCAGCTTAAAATGCATGTGGTGCGAGTTTGGATCCCTTCCGTCCACGTTTCCCTCAGTTTATCGGTAACGTTGCTGATGAAACAATAACCAGCTGGATCGAGTCTTTCTATGTCACATGTGTTTGGACTCTGCGCCTGTTTGGAGTCCCTGACATCATCGTGCTGCTCTCAGACCCTGATGTCGCCATATTCAGGTAAACAACGAGGCTGTAAACACGGCAGAATAAAAACAGAGATTTCTAAGTGAATGTGGGTTCAGAGGGACGACGGCAGAGATGGATGAAGAACAAAAACTGTGCTGATTACAAAC
>NC_092072.1:741001-743501 GCF_039877785.1 Chaetodon trifascialis
TGATGTGAGAAAGACTCACGATGAAGAGAAACTTTGTCCAACAGTGAAGACGCGTCCGCTGCCTTCATCACGTTTGTGAGTTTAAAGCTTTTTGATGATCTTCTTCTACTTTCTGACATTTTTTGGAGTTTGAACATGAAATTAATAAAAGTCAAATGAAAACATCTCAAGCAGCCTCGTAGGAGTTGGTGTGAAAGGCATCTGACGAGTGAATTTTAGGGGTGTTTGGTGACTCTCGGCCTGTCAGAGGAAGGTGCCGCTTGGCAGCGCTTCCTCCGTCGTAGCGTCGCAGGACAGGAGGAGGAGGAGGAGGAGGAGATCCAAGACGGAGAAACTGAAGCGAAGCAGCATTTGGTGTTTGGGTGCAGAGGAGTGTTTTTATTGGCAGGATGAAAAGTGAGATGTAAAGCTGTCAGTAAAACCAAAATTTGGCAAGAAGCAGTTTTATCTGTCGGCGGCGTTGGAGCCAAGAGGGTCAGCTGTAAAAGTGAAGACGAAGATGAGACGACGCCTGTCCGAGCAGCCGAGAGAGAAGCGTTCACTCACTGTCAATATTTCCTCTCTCTGTGAGACTAAACAAACAGCCCGTCCGTCTCTGGAAGTGAGCTTCAGTGTTTGCAGACAGATGTGAGGCTGAGAGCTGGACCAGAGTCTTCGTCTTCATCACGTCCTCAGTTTGTGCTGAAGACGAAGACGGAACGCTTCAAGTTTCTTTAACCACAATCTGACAAGAACCGAAGCTGACAAGCAGTGAGGGCTTCGCTCAGAGGGTGGAAATGTGTCGGCGGCCACGCGCTCTGTAACGAAGCTCTGTGTTATGTGAGGTGTTGTTTGATTCAGGTGAACGTGGCTCCACCCCACACGTTGACAGATAAGAGGGTGGAGTCGGCTGCTCTCAGGTCAGGGATTGAGGGCAGGGGGATTAATCAGCGACCCCCCTTTTTTATTTTGACATCTGTCAGACATTCATCATGTCAACAGCTTACGATATCAGAATGTCTTTATTTTTGTCTTTAATGGCTTCAGGTGAATCCGATCAGGTGTGGAGGCTGATCTCAGCGCAGTTCTTCTGTTTCATGTCTTTTAAGTTTCTGATCAGGTTTTGTTCCACATACGCAGTCTTTCATAGTTTGTATGCTCTACCTCCTCCACCCGCCTCCACCTCCTCCACCCGCCTCCACCTCCTCCACCCGCCTCCACCTCTCCACCAGTGCCTCCACCTCCTCCACCTCCTCCACCTCCTCCACCCGCCTCCACCTCCTCCACCCGCCTCCACCTCCTCCACCTCCTCCACCTCCTCCACCTGCCTCCACCTCCTCCACCCGCCTCCACCTCCTCCACCCACCTCAGCTGCAGGCGTCGACTGTTAAAGCTCCAAACAACGCGTTTCACGTCAGCGCTCCTGGTCTTTGCAGTAATTCTAGCAAAATAGCTTCACACGAGCAGCATGTAGCATCTGCTGGTGTTTGGCTGGAGACACACACACACACACACACACACAACACACACACACACACACACACAGTCATATTAAGAAGTGGGGGTTTAAGGGCATTTTCCAGCCGGGGGATGAAGGCTGGAGGGAAACGGGAGGAGGGTGAATCTTATCGGATTTTATCCAAAGACAGACGAACACAGCCCCACCCAGCCCTGCCAACTGCTCAAGGACACACACACACACACACACACACACACACACACACACACACACACACACACACACACACACACACACACACACACAGGAGGAGATTAACCCATTCAGCCGTTTAAAGTCTCAGAATCGAGGGCCACGTCCACAATAACTGTCTGTTTCATGGACGTCCGGTCTGACGCTCACAGCTAACAGATCAGATCAGTGTTTAACCTCCAATCGATCACCGATCAATGACCTGATCACAGACGTTAACACACTCTGCAGATTCAGTTTGACAGTTAAGCGGACGTCAGAAGGTTTGACTGAACCTTCAGGGTTTATTACCACACAAATCCTAATCTCTGCCTTCACAGGCTGGAAACGACGGTGTGTGTGTGTGTGTGTGTGTGTGTGTGTGTGTGTGTGTGTGTGTGTGTGTGTGTGTGTGTGTGTGTGTGTGTGTGTGTGTGTGTGTGTGTGTGTGTGCGTGTGTGTGTGCGTGCGTGTCCAGTTCGGCCTTTTTTTCACCCTGAAAGTTTCTCCGTCTCCGTCTTTGTCCTGGTTTTCTGAGCGGCTCAAGCGGCGGCGCCTCGTCACTCGTCAGCTCTGTCTGACGGACGTTAAAGGAAGCGGACTCAGTGTTTGGGGGACATTTTTCCAGACGTCCTATTGGTCACTGGTCTTGGAGGTGGCCCACTTTGAGCAGGTATTATTCATTTGTTTTTTTAACCGTGGTCCCCAAATTGGGAGTGGGCCGAAGCTCCTCGTCTGCCCCAGAAACTGGAGCTGAGGAGAAACTGCGACTCCAAACGGTTGGACGTGCTGCGCGGCTCGCCTGGGAGCTGAGGAAAGACGGAGGATCAT
>NC_092072.1:748501-751001 GCF_039877785.1 Chaetodon trifascialis
CCTCAGGAGGAAGCTAATGGCGCTAACGATCATTTCACATCGATCTCCGCTGGTTTCCAGCCTGACGTCGATGAAGAGGCAGCTTGTCCTTCAGCCGCTGACTGACAGGTGAAAGCACCAATCGTCTGGAACTGAAACAGGAAGTGAAAGAGTGGAAAACAGAAGAAAGAAGCTGCCGTCCGTTTGTGCTCGAGCGTTAACAGATGGAGTCAAAATGAGGGAGGAGGCTTCACGCGTAGCTCAGCGTCGTCTCCTCCGGCGCTATCTGCTGTTCGTTTAATAAAGCGGCTGAAAAGCGTCTTCGGAGAGTTTCGTGTAAATATGACTGCGAGCGCTCTGCTTTTAAATAAAGTTTGTTTCAGAGGAAGAGAGGCGGCCTGCAGCGAGCCGAGCCCTGATTACATTTAGACGTTTGAGGCTTTCTTCAAAGGACACACACACACGTACACACGCGCGCGCACACACACACACACACCTGATTATGACTGGGATCAGGACGAAGATGAAGTTTGTGTGTGAGTTGACTTTTTTTGTCCTTCATTTACCCAGAATTCATTTGGAGCAGCCGTGGGGGATTGTGGGTAGATCTGATCGGTGCTTATCTAATTTAGCGGCTGCAGGGGGGATTAATGTGGGCGCGCGCACACACACACACACACACACACACACACACACACACACACACACACACACACAGCGAGGAGTTTCTTTCCGCAGAGACGAAAGTTTCCTCAGGGATTTTTCATTCTGCTTCGGGAGATTTTTTTCTCATTAAATTCGTTTTCTGGAAAATGTTTGAAGAGAAATGAACATTTTCTTTGTCTGCTGAACAACGTGTGACCTGTGATGGATCATCACACAAAGACAAACACTCAGCTGTTAGAAAGGGATTATTATTGTTATTCAGATGTTTATTAAAATGTATGAAACTCTTTTCCTGTCAGAGACTTTCAGGTTTTTCAGCTTCTTATGATGATGTGTTCAGGGCCTCTCTGTTGTATTTCTTATGGCGCTTCATGTTCATTAAGTAAACGAAGGTTGCAGTAAATCCTCATGTAGAAGTACATGCAGTACTTGCAGAATCGCAGTACGTATGAGCAGCCACGTGATGGTGTTGGCGATGATGAGGAGACAAACGCGTCGTCTCGTCAACTTTTTGATTCGGTCTCTTTATTTCCTGATTTTCAGCAGAGTCACTGAACGTCTCGTCATCAATGCATGAGTATTTGGACTACAGTTCCCATCATTCTTTGATTCAGAGTAAAAGTAAAGAGTCTCGTCCTCCTGCTGGACTTTCAGAGGACGCTGGACGATGAAGGACCAGACGTCAAACTTCAGTCAGTTTGTCGCTAAAACGCATCACTTCCTGTTTGGGAAGAGGAAATAACGTCTGCATTAATGTGAGGATGTTGGTGTGAGTCCGAGGCTCCTCCTCCTCACCCCTCCTCCTCCTCACCCCTCCTCCTCCTCCTCCTCCTCCTCATCCCTCCATCTTCTTCTCCTCATTGTTTTATTTATAGTTTTGATTTTCTCATTAACTCTCCGTGTGTGTCTCCATCGCTGTTAATTGTCTGTCTGATGTGTCTATTTATGTGAAATGAGGCAGCAAAAACCAGATGACAGGCCATCAGCAGACACACACACACACACACACACACACACACACACACACACACACACACACACACACACACACACACGCACACAGCTGATGTTTATAGACCAGATTGCAGTTAATAGCTGTTTCATAATGTCATGAATGCAAAGCCGTGACAGATTTGTGTGTGTGTGTGTGTGTGTGTGTGTGTGTGGGGCTGCTGTTTGCATATCTGTTCTGCTTCCTGTCTAAACAGCCGTCACTTTCCTTCAGACTGAACTCACATCAGTCTTTTCTTAGAATCCTGAGTCATTAATTAAACTTCATTGATGAATCAGACCCTGAACGCATCACTGCACGTTTGTTTATTTATTCCTGATTTATTCTCTCAGTCTGTTAGTCCTGACTCTGTGCTGCATTTAAAGCCTCTGAGTCCACACCGTCAGTTTAGTCAGTTCAGAGAGAGAGAGAGAGAGAGAGAGAGAGAGAGAGAGAGAGAGAGAGAGAGAGAGAGAGAGAGAGAGAGAGAGAGAGAGAGAGAGAGAGTGGAGCTCGCTCAGCCGCTGAAGCGTTCAGGTCTCCCCGTCACGACGCCGTCAGCTCAGGACGGAAAGAGTCGGACTGGACAGGTGTACCTAATAAAGTGGACACTGATTCTTCTGATTGATCGTCAGCTGTCTGGTCTGTTTGTTTCTCCGTCAGCCTTTCTTCTTCTTCTTCTTCTTCTTCTTCTTCTTCTTCTTCTTCTTCTTCTTCTTCTTCTTCTTCTATCCCTCTTTTTTGGCTCCCCTCCTTCCTTCCTTCCTTCCTTCCTTCCATCCATCATCAGCCTCGACCTCTTTCAGGCTCTGGACCATTAGCATAATGGTCAAATCAGAAGAAGAAGAGTGAATTCTGGGAGAT
>NC_092072.1:753501-756001 GCF_039877785.1 Chaetodon trifascialis
TTCCTTCCTTCCTTCCTTCCTTGCTTCCCTCTCATTTCCTTCCTTCCTTCCTCCTCCTTTCCTTCCTGCCTCCTTTGTTCCTTCCCTCCTTCCCTCCTTCCTTCCTTCCTTCCTCCTCTTCCAGTGCTTCCCTCATACTTTTCCTTCTTTATTCTCATCTGTCCAGCCTCTTCTCCTTCATCACTTCCTCTTTCTCTTTCTTCTCAATGTCTTCCTCCCAGTCTTTCCTTTTGTCTTCTGGTTGCCACGGCAGCCACGGTATCCCAGCATGCTCAGCAGGGGGATCAGAGCGTGTGCTGGTCTGGTTGCCGGTGAGGCAGACGGTACGTGGTGGTGCAGTGATGGAGGACAAATTAATGGAGCTCAGATCTGATGTGTTCTCGGCTCTTCACTCGGCTGCTTTGGACTGCGGTCAGTTTGACCCGGGGGAGTGTGTGTGTGTGCACGTGTGTGTGTGTGTGTGTGCGTGCGCGCGTGTGTTACTGCCTCTTCAGGCTGTGTTCACTGTGTCTGATCTCTCTGTATTATAGATTGTGCATGTGGTTGCATTCTCCCATAGACTTTCTGCAGCAGAACCGCTGACCTTCAGCCTCAGTGTGAACTCTTCTTCAGCAGCACAGGTCAAACAACGACCTCCTGAAGTTAGCATCAGTAGTGTATTGTAGTGTTCAGTCAGGTGCTCAGGTGAGCTCCAGCAGACGGTGTTGGACACTCAGGTCAAACATCGTCTTCCTCACTGTCCTCCTCCTCAGCTTCCTGCGTGGTAGATGATGAAGATGCACGTTCATCTCACACATCCTGCTGTTGTCCTTCATTAGCAGTTCACGCCTGGACTTTTCAGCTCGATTAGCTTGTTTGTTAGCATTAGTTGATGCGACGCCGCCGCTTCCTGCACGTGTTTCAAAATAAAAGCTTTTATTGTGAAGGCAGAGCTCGGCCTTTAGATAACATTACCAGAGTCCATGCAGCTTTTCTAGAATCTTCACTGAGAGCAAAAAACAGGGGCTGAGTGAGTCACACACACACACACACACACACACACACACACACACACACACACACACACACACACACACACACACACACACACACACACCCCTACACAGTGTGACATTTCTCGCTGGGCGAAAGTACAACACAGTAATTAATGTAGAAAACATATCAAGAGTCCACAAGAGTAAAAGTAGAAAGAGTGAACAGTCAGACAGTGAACCCAACAGACACACACACACACACACACACACACACACACACACACACACACACACACACACACACACACACACACACACACACAGCGACCTTCAGTGTGTTGTCATCAGCTGATCTGTCTTTGTTAGTGCTGCTGTTCCTCAGCTTGTTAGTCTGAAAGATGTCGCCCAGCGAGAAATGTCACACTGTGTAGGTGTGTGTGTGTGCGTGTGTGTGTGTGTGTGTGTGTGTGTGTGAGAGTGAGTGTGTGTGTGGGTAGGTAGGTAGGTAGATGTGTGTGTTGTGGACCACAGTGTGTGTGTTTGTGTTCTCTGCTACAGGAAATAGATTAATAAATAAAAATTGTCAACAAGCGTGTCACAGGAGGATGCGTGTGTGTGTGTGTGTGTGTGTGTGTGTGCACGTGTGCGTGTATGTGTGCACATGTGTGTGTGCACATGTGTGTGTGTGTGTGTTATGAAGCAGTGTGGATAAAATCCACGTCTACACGTTTTAATAGAAGAAATTTCGTCTGTTTGTCCAGAGAGTGAAAACTTGAAGAGTTCTTCATCACGATGATGATGATGATGATGATGATGGTGATGATGATGATGATGATGATGGTGATGGTGATGATGATGATGATGATGATGATGATGATGATGATGATGATGATGATGGTGATGATGATGATGATGGTGATGGTGATGGTGATGATGATGATGATGGTGATGATGATGATGATGGTGATGGTGATGGTGATGATGATGATGATGGTGGTTCTGGTGGAGTTCAGCCTGGTTTTGCTTCATCTCTTGGTCTGGTTGGTCTCAGGTTTGTCCTGACTGGACGCCTGCTTTGATCCTGTAGACTGTGTGTAGATCAGAGCTGCTTTTTGTCCCTCGGGCAGACCTGTAGTTTTGCTGTCTTTCTGCTCCTGCTGTCAGTGAATCATGGTGAAACAGGTCAGAGTTCAGATGACCTGTCCTCTCGTCGCGTCTTCGTCCTTTCTGAGCTCGTTGGTTCTTCCTGGCTGTGAGCTCAGAGCTGCAGCCTCCTGCTTTAAACTCTCAGGTGTGTTTCCTGCCGCCGGCAGACGCTCGGACAGACGGATCTGGGCTGCCAAACGTCTGACGGAGCAGCTTTTTAGCTTTCCTGCAGCTTTGCTTCGCTGTGTTTGTGTCTGGGCGCCACGGGACGGACGGACGGACGGCCGGCGGGGAAAACTGGCCACTTCAGCGCTGTGAAGATGGTCCAGACCTGCTGTCAGGCCGTTATTTAAGATGATGGGATACGAGCGCGCTCGCTT
>NC_092072.1:758501-761001 GCF_039877785.1 Chaetodon trifascialis
CGCTGCAACGAAACAGTCTGCAGAGCTGAGACTGACGGACGGAGACAGACTGACTGACTGATGGACAGAGACTGACGGACTGAGACTGACGGACGGAGGCAGACTGATGGAGACTGACGGACAGAGACAGACAGAGACAGACGGTTTGCTTTAAGGCTCATGAACCTTATGAAAAGGCCTTTGTTGTTAAAAAAGTTCATTAATATGCGAAGAAAAGAGCCAATCAGAGTCGGTTCAGCTCAGAACTGACTGACTCTGATTGGCTGACTGAGAACTGACTCTGATTGGCTCTTTCAAAGAGAACCTGAGGATCAGATGTTTGTTCTGGATTTGATCATCAGCTGCGAACACCCCGCAATCCCAGCATGCATCACTCCACCTCTGTGTAGACCATCTGTCACTCACCCAGAGGGGTCACATGTAGGACTTCAAACCAGGTCCTGGCTCCTTTCCCCCCCTCCCCCAATCATTGTGCGGTAGTATCAGGGCCTGCAGCCAATCAGGTGGCTGCTGGTGCCCCTCGCCCTCGCAGATGGCGGTAAGCTGCTGTGTTGGGAATCAGCTGACCCGTTTGACCTCAAACCCTCGACCCGACGCCGCAGGAGGGGAGTCGTCCTCGTTTGAGTCGGCTCTGCTGAGCGCTGTGTTCATCATGTCTTTGAGTCGGGTTTGACCTTTGACCTCCAGCGCGCAGGGGAAACCGCCAATTAAGTTGATGTTGTTTGTTGTTGGCAACACTTTTCTGCGCCTGTGACCTCTGTGACCCCGGGACTCTCCGTGAGGGTCTGTTTGTGAAACCCAGACCTGATCTGACAGGGCGGGGGGGGGTTCACGACCGCCGCCAGCAGCACGAGCTGGGGGGGGGGCAACAACACGGAGCACTGAGTGTGTGATGCTTGTAGCGGCTAACGTAGCCCGCGGCGTTCAGCCTGCAGCGGTGACATCGCTGGAGGACATTCAGCAGATTTAATGCAGCTTCCTGTGAGAAAACACCTGGAAAACCACACGAGCTGCAGAGTCTGCGTCGCGTCGTCCAAACGCATGTCACATCCTGTCTTTGGTCCCTGCCGCTCGCTGCTTGTCTGAGTTCATTAGTCGGTTAATTGGTTATCGGTGAACTGATTTCATTGGCTGCTTCTGAATTCACCTTCAGATAGTGAACATCAGGTCCCTCCTGAGCATCAGACTGAGACGTTTAAACCTGCTCTAACCGTCTCACCTGTGTGGTCAAACGCTTCCTGTGACATGTCGTATCTGAACGTCCTGCCTGAGACCTTCAGGACGGGTCATTTGACCATTCGAGGTTCGTCCACGACGGGAAGCGATGGTGAGGTGTTTGTAACGTTTGTTCAGGGGTGAATGAGGTCACAGCGATCCTGATGTGAGACAAGGAGGAGGACAGGGAGACGAGAAGGACAAAGAGATGATTAAGAGAAAGAACTGTGACTCCGTCGTCTGCAGGAGGAGAAACGTGCAGAACAAAACCTCATGATTGCTTTGTGTGACGGCTCTAATGTGAAGGCTGTAATTCAGAGACGCACAGGATGATTTTCATCCCCGAGCAGCTCGATGGTTCTGCTCTGATTGTAACGCCGCTGCTCTTTGATGAAGACGCTCCTGACGGGCCGACGTCGACATCCTGATCCTCAGAAATCAAGAGGCTGTCAGACAGTTTTTACTTTAACTGAGAGAGAAAAGAGCAAATCAAGACTGGAAGAGATCTAAAACACTTTGTTCATCATTTACCAGAGACGTGGTTTCATGTCAGCACCTCTGAATCTGAGCTCATGATGCTTCGCTGCAGAATGATGGACGAAAGGCGTTCGCTGTCCAAACGGAGACGTCGGTCTGCAGTGACCTGCTGTGAACGGCCGTGAACCTGCACAGCTGTTTGCAGCTGCCCTCACAGTTCACTCACAGACCGCCAGCGGCCCGTGGCGTGCGCGCTGAGTTTGGATTGGAGCTGCCGTAGCAGCGTTAGCATCAGGTCAGAACATGGAGGGGTGACGTCTCGCACCTGGTCTGAGAGAGGCAGCGTGAGGATGGAGCTGCAGAGGAAGAAGTTCTGAATCACCAGCCCGTCCTCGCCGGAGAGACATGATGACCCGTGTTTACGTTCATCATTGGGCGGCGACCTCTAGTGGCTTTAGTTATTACAACAGGAGCAAAGGATGAAGTCAGCCAACGTCGCACAAAGAGCAAGTCCATCAGAGGAGACAATGGGGTGGACGGATGGAGGACGCAGTGGTTCAGGTGTGAGGACATGTTGAGAAATGTTTTCCGTCTCAGGCCGAACATTTCTCATGAAATCCAGCTTTGATGATCAAAACGAGTTTGAGACCGTCGATAATTATGGAGACAAGATGTGAAGAGAAGACAAAGACAAATGGAGGACAGACGACGTGAATTACAGCAGGTTCATTAGCAGGCCGGACTAATGAGACAGAGAAGGATGGAGGGATGCAGAGAAGACGAAGATGAGGAAGAGTTTGAAGTAATG